>NC_051155.1:186997775-187297775 GCF_013339745.2 Dermacentor silvarum | reverse complement strand
AATAGGCTGATGAGAACCTTTTTAGCGCACTGCTACTCACAACGTTCTACGGGCTCTTACCGAAAGTAGGGGAACAGCGCAAAATTGACAGAACACAAGACGAATAAAGGACGAGCACGGCGCTGTTCGTCCTGGCAGTCTTGTTCAATTTTGCGCTGTTACCCTACTTTCGCACCATGAACCAACTAGCCCTGGCCACAGCCCTAGCGCGCTCTTAGCGCAATGCGCGCTCCCAGCGGTGCACGTGAACCACAGGGCGGGTACAGCGTGTGCTCATTGGGCCAATACTGCGCAATGGCAAGATGACGCAGGGCGCTGGAACACCTGCACTGGCATGATGTCTCAATCTGATGACTGATGACTCCACTCCCATCGTAATTGTGGGTGATTTCAACATATAGACGTGTCTCGCCCTGAAGGAAAGTGGTTCGAGGAGTTTCTCTTGGAAAGATCCGGCATTGAATGTTACACAAACATCAGTGTGTCCACGGCGCGTCATAGACCGGACATGCAGCTCCGCTGTTAATCCACCTTCACAGAGTAGAATGGCTCTGAATTTTTTCGGCACCGTGGACTAATAGGACATGCGACCGAAAGTTCTTCGCTGCGCATGCTCACTGCTGCCAAGACGTTGCACAAAGGCTTATCTATGGGGACCTCACCCAGTTCGAGTGTGGATGCATGCGGCAAAGCGGATGGCAAAAAAACTTGCCGCATGGTAAAGCTGAACACACATATTCCACATTACTAGGGGCGACGCTTTACCAACGAGCCACCATGGCCGTACATATTCTGCGGCATTTACGCATGCCTACTATAGACCTGACCCTGGGAGTGTTAGCCAGCACCACTCACGCGTCCATGGCCGCGGATGTAGAAAATAGTTCAAGCCGCAGGCGTCTCGTAATACGTGAGGTTACACGAAGGGGCAGCCGGTCAATCAACCCTCGTATACGCTGCCGTATGGCTTCATTTTCGGTTGGTTTCATGTGTTTGTGTGTCTGAGCGTGTGTTGTTGTTGGGTAACTCGCGAAAGACGAGTTACTCGGCTTTCCTTACTCTTCTCGCGCACTGATTTAAAGGGACACTAAAGAGAAACCGGAAGTTGCGCTTTAATGGTAGATTATCCTATCACAATCACAGTCATACCGTTCTTACGGCGAACAGAGGTTTAATAAGCGAGAAAATAGCGAAAAACTGAAGGATGGGTACTGACGCCCCTTCGAATTTCCCGCACTACACGTTCGTCACGTCGGAGATTGAAAACGCAGGCCGGTCGCGATTGGTCCAGAGCGATTTATTGCTGTTAATAAAACGCAAAATGAAATACACCTTAAACGTACATAAACAGCAGTTGCCAACTTTTTAAACCGTTACAAGCGAGGAAGTACAAGTTTATCGCAAAATTAAATAAGAAAAAATGGCACGGCGATACATTCGGTTGTGATAGTTTCGTAGTTTCGTTTTTTGTCCATGCATCATCGCGCGCGCCTGTTTCACTCTACAGTGTTTGGTTGCGTGTTGCGTGGCTCGATAAACATACTTCGCGGGAAACAGCCAGAAAATGCCTCGTGTGCGTAGTGTTGAGGGCTGTATAAATGGCCCAAGGTGCTTGCTCAGGGGCAGCGGCAGTGTTGACTGGATTGTGTCCTTTCATGTGGTGCCGCGCGGTGAGCCCCGGCTCCCCGGCGTTCGCAATGGCTCAGTGTTCTGCCGATGTTAAAATGGCAAAAGAGCCAGAGAAACCGATGGTGTGCTCTCTGCATTTCTTGCCCTCGGATTGTGTGTATAATCCTACAAAAAAGTATCTTGGCGTGCCCCAGAAGCCAGTCCTTTCTCGAGCAGCTGTTCCCTCAATGCGGCCTTCATTAAACCCCTTACCGGTGCCCCTGCGGCAGCAAACTGGCGGCTCGGTGAGTGCTGAATGTCATTAAATAAAGCCACGAAATAACCGTACTGAGTACGTGCGCAACTTTCTACGCTTGTTCTGTCGGGAACATCGTCGCCTGGCGAACCGGACACACGCCTTCCGTCGACGAAAACGAAGCTCTGATTCAGGCCGGCGCGGCCGGCGGCTCACCGCGCCATCGCACGTGGAAACACCTACCGCTCGAGCACGGAGAATCATTTCGCGCTCCGTTTCACTGAATATCGCTGAAATGCAGTCCTGCTTCCCTGGCGAGCTCTTCGTTGCAAGGTTCAGCGGCAGCAACGGTATCCATCGCGGCGAACGTAAACGCAGCGGCCATGCAGCCATGATGCAGCCAGCGCCTCGGCCGTTTACCCAAGCGGTGACGTATCATGGCGCATTCTGATTCGCTGAGAGCAATGAAATCTGTGACGACACTGCTTCAGCGCCAAATCTGGGGTGATAGAAATTGAGGAAGAGATATTTGGTCTTTGCTTAGGAATTTCTCCGCTAATAACTCATATTTTTGCACCTAACAAAAACAGCATGCATTCCCGAAGGTCCCTCTTTTATTACAGCTGAACTTCCAGTTTCTCTTTAGTGTCCCTTTAAGGCACACCTTCACTCCCGTGTAATCCCGTGTAATGAGTGGCCATCCTAAAGTTACTGGACTGTGCTTTCGGTGCGGTTGCCCGCAGATATGAGACAATCTTAGTGCGCTTGTGTTCGCGTATGGATCGTGCTTTATGGTGTTTTCTTCTTTCTTTTACTTGGATATATTTTCTTAAATAACAAACTTGGGATTTTGGGACAGCCGGCTCTGACGTAGCCTGCCCTCTCACGCTTCTACATCTTAAAAAAGAAGTATAAGAAAAATTTTCACCTTTTGGGCTTATGTTGTCACCTATTGTCATCTATGCTGCATGAATTTCTTTTCTTTAAGGCTACACTACCTTTAGGTCAGGCGAGCGCGTATCGGGGTGGTAAGGCGTTTCTGATAGGATAGTAGCGAGCGTAGCGTTAGAGTGCACGCAATATTGATTACGAAAAGTGTTTTGGGGCAATATAAGTTCCCAATGCCATGTAATACATGCCGACACAGTGCGTGACATAACTAAATTGGCTGCTTAACCTCTTTAAGTTTGTGCACATAGCTTAAAAACTATTTTAAGCCTCTACACGTGTACAAGCATACAAACGAAAGAAAATTGAGATGGCGCGAAATTACCTTGGGCCGATGAAAAATTGCCGCCCGCTCTCCTCCGCACATGCTTTTCAAGCAGGCTGCGTGCTATATTTGTCAAGCCCTGCTGCATTCCACCTACGACTAGTTACACAACGCGGACAGATATAGCGCGGAAACCTATTCGCCGTCCTTACCCTGCTTGCCGCTCAAAGATGTTTTCACCTGTTCAGCACGTGTTCCACTTTTTTTTTTTTTTGCATTATGTTTTTTTTTTTTTTTTTTTTTTTTTTCAACCCACGAACGAATCTCTCTTTCGGCGGTGCAGCGCTTACGAAACGTCTCTTCGTCAAGTTGCACCAGCGAATTACTCCGAAAAAAGGTTGACATTTCTCGGTGCAGAAACACGTATATCCTTCAAGTTTGCCGTGGCACTTATGAACCGTTGAGGTCGTTTAAAAAATAGAAAGACTTTTTTTTTTTCTATTGCGCAATACGCAACTTTCGTCAGTTCAGAAATAACGACTGAAATTTCTAGTCACTTTTTTTTCTTTTGTGCCGTTAGACGGATTTCTCGCTTTCACCTGCGACAAAGTTAGTTTTCTCGCAATGAGGAAAAAAAAGTTATACTCGCAAGATCACATTTACACGACAAACGTTCTTTTTTTCTGACGTATTTCTAAACGTTCGTTCTCATCGCAGTGAACTGGGAAGCCATCTCTTTTTTCCCTTATGCTCGCTGTTCCTTTTTTTTTTTTTCCTTCTACCTTCCTCGCTCTGTCGGTATGCATATGCGCACGCTTCTACTTTCTCCCGAACCCGAGGCGGCGCCAGCAGTTTTCATAACCACGGCTGTGGCGCAGGTTTCAGACCTCGACGTCGGCGCGGGTAAATCCTGGCGAGCTTTCCATTTCGCACGGAGCGACATTTCTGCAGATTTATTCCCCGGGTTCAATCTCGTAGAGGGAGGAAGAGGAGAAGGGTTAAAGGCGGAGGGGGGAGCGACCACCGGCTTTCGCCGTATAGCAGAAAAGCAGGAAGCCGGGGTTTGGGAGGGTCTTTAGGAAAGAGCCCTTCTCGGCCACGAAAACGCCGCTTTTGTGTCGCCCGGAGCAAATAACGTCGCCGGGAATCATCAAATGCACAATGCGGTCGCCGCGTAGCGAGCGCGCGCGGGCACGCACACACGCTCGCGCAATAAATGGTTCCACGACAATCTATCTCTGCGGCTTGGTATAGAATGCACCAGCCTCCGTTATTTCTTTCATTTACTTTACCCGGTATTCTTTCTTTTCTTTGTTCTTGCTACGGCCAATTTGTGCGCGTAGCCTTCTTCTAAGGTTTTAGACGTAAACCGGCGGCTTTTCATCGGCGCATTTATCTTTTACAACTCTTGGGAAACGGTGCGGCCTACTTCATTTTTTCACCTCATTAGTATTTCTTTCTTTCTTTCTTTCTTTCTTTCTTTCTTTCTTTCTTTCTTTCTTTCTTTCTTTCTTTCTTTCTTTCTTTCTTTCTTTCTTTCACATTAAAGTTAATCTTATTTTTATTTTTGTTGCGCTATATTTTGTATCTCTTCTACTCTTGTACTTGTTATCCGGTTGCGACCTTGCGGAGACACAATTGAATCTCACCCGTCCGAAACCTCTGAAAGGTTTACAGCCTGAGAGCCATATGGCTGCCGGCGCCCCTATTACTTATACGTCTCTTCCTGCCAGTAGCCGTACACTGCTAACCTACCTCTCTTTTTTGTCACCGTCTATTAGTATTTTTTTTTTTATTCTTCACCTAAAACCCTTCCTCAATCGACTTGCCAGGCGTTGCTTACTTGTGCTGGTCACCTGCATTATTTTAGCATGCGTACTTTCTCCTTCCTTTAATCTCTCTCTCTCTGTCTCTCTCCCCTGCCTTCTTTATTCATAACAGTACGGCATATGCAAACTCATATCTTTAGCGCCGGGTCACTCGCTGTGAATGGTGGCAACCGAGAAGAGAAGCAAGCCGCATCCAAGCATTGGGGCTGAGTGAGTGTGAGTGAACCAACTTTATTGAAACTAGCGGATTGTGGCTTGGGCATAGGCCTCGCAAACTCAGGTGTGCTCACTTTGGGATCTTTTGCACGCCCGGCGGTATGCGTCCCCCAACGCCAGGGTGTGGTTTGCGTCCCTTAATCTAAAACTCTTTACTGAAGAAATCCAAATTCAAACTGTGAGTCTCAGCGTTTCTCTCTCTTTAGTTCCGTAGGGCTTCTTCTCACGCACGTACGCACTTGCGTACATGTGCGTACGTGAGTGTACGTTTGGTGGCGCTTAGCCATAGCAGATGGTTCCAGCTTTATACGTTATACGCAGCCATGATACGTTAGGCCCTCTCGGTATGCGTATTCCTTGCAGCGGGTTACCGCGATTTTATCACAACATAGCAACGCCCAGACCTACTCAGACTACCCAAATCGACCCAAATTCGCCCTTGCTCTTTGCTCTGCGCCGTGACACCAAGAAATAAACGGTAAAATCAGTTATCGTTTTTTACTATCTCATACTAAGGAAAAAAAATATATTAGCCATGTTTTGTGGTTAACACTGAGATCAGCTGTTTGCCTAGAGAGGCGGCAACGAGCCGAGAAAGTGTGTTGGTTTCCACGTAGTAGATGACGCCATGGCACTAGTGTAGGTGATGCGTTGGCGATTCTGAACGTCCAAAAGTTTAATCCTTCACTCCATCATTAATTTAACACGGCACGCGATGGAGCTATAGTAATGCTTATACACTCGGAATGTCTACCGTGGTCTCGCGGAAAGGTAACGCATGCGCAGAGGGTATAATGCATCACGTATCACGCTAACGTATCACGTGTCACGCAAAGCTACCACTGTAATGCCGCGGCTGGTAAGCTCGAACGAAGCTATAAATCGCCAGAGCCCCGCTCAATATACCTACCGTCCTCTCCACATGGCGGGTATTTGCCAAAGCCGACGCATAAAAAAAATGAACCATGGAATGAGAATGAAAACATTTTTAACGCAAGAAATTATGCAGATTCTACGCCCATGTTGGAATATATGTGAAGGAAACATTTATCCCTCGGCAGGCGCCTGCCGAGGGGACCTTACGTTCTTAACAAAACGTCGTTTTATGCATAGACGCACAAAAGTAACTGAAATGCCAATGCGTTTCTTCGCAAAGTTCGGGAATTAATCTCTCGAAACTGGTGTCCATCCTGAGAATTTATTCCAAGTGGATCCGCCTTGCGAACTCTACGGCTAGAATTTGTAAATTTCAATACGAGCCATAAGGTAATTAGTTAGAAACTTAATAATGATTTTTGGTACTTAGTCGCTTATACATTTTAATTTTTTTGCAAGTAATGTCCGCCTCTTGGAGTTGACCAGTTCATGAAGTAGAATTGTGTTATCTGCCGCAGGCAACCTTCAAACATTTTCTAAGTGTTCGCTGAAAGGCACTGTATAGCTATGAGTCGACGTTCAATGTGCTGGTTTTGTTCGAGGTTTATTGTCCTTATTACGTAGAACAGACGTACGCTTACAGTCAGCAGCAGCCTCGCCACATATGGGGCGGGTAAGCAAAGGAAACTTTTCTCGAAAAGAAAGGTTCAAAATTGGTTCTTACGCAATGCGCCATTCACTTCACCAGAGCAAATATATTCGAATGTAAATAGGCTACAGCAAGGACACGTTCGCCCACACGAGGGAGTCTGAGCCCGCAGCTGCTGCCAGAGTACTTTCCGTCTCATGTAGCTCCAATGCGTATAGCCGGGCAACCGTAAGTCTAAACGCTGTCAGTCGTCGAAGCGGCAAAGCTCGGCGTTCCGCGCAACGCCGGCCCTCATAAATAGCGACGCCACTGCCTCTACGCTAGTCGGGACGTCACTTCGCGTTTTCCACTTCGTCAGAGAAAAAGAGAGCACGGCGTCTCCAAAGTCTCGCAGCCGCGATACGTGCACGAAGCTATTGTTGTGAGAAGACGGAGACGAGGCAGAGCCGTTTCTGCTTTATTATTATGGCTTTAGTTTATTTTATTTTTTTTTCGATTTGAGCTGCCGCGGTAAAGGCCTCGTGTCTGAGAATGAAGCGCACGTGTTCGTGTATACGAAGAAAAATATAGAGGGGGAACAAAGAAGAAAATGGCTGCCGCCTTGCGTCCTTTCTCACACGAGAATCCACAGAACTGACTGGCTGGATGGAAGAACTGGCGCCTGCCTTGGGGACCTGATACGGAGCAGCGAACAGAGAGAGAGAGAGGGAGAGAGAATCAGAGGAGCGCGAGACTGTTCCTAACAACGCGTACACGGGCTAGAAATGAGCGAAGAAGAGCGTATAGCAAGACGGGAAGAGGAACGGAACAAAAGTAAGCGTTAGGAAGAAGCCAGGATGCGCTCGGCGACCCGTCCGAAGATAATGTGGCCAGGCAGGCAGGCCGGCGGCACTCAGGCTTGCAACGAGGAGCTCGGAAAACCCGGAAGTGCAAAAGAAAAAAAAAAGAAAAGCATCGTATTTCGAGGAACGTAGCGGTGGTGATGGGGCGCGCGCACAACGACAAAGAAAACGCACGCGGGGTCCTGTAGCGGTCTTCGGTGAGCGCGGACTGTGTTCCAAGTTACAATGTCCGTGCAACGCTCTCGGCTGCCTTCCTTGGGTTCAGTAAACTGATACCTTTTCCCCCTCCATCCCCCTTTCCACATCCACCCCCACCTTCTCTTTTCTTTTCTTTTTTTTGATGTCTGATACGCTCCCACGTCGTTTGGCTGGGAACGTGAAACGGTGGAGCACATTTGCGGAATCTGTAGCGAATATATATCCGTGCAAATAGCAAAAGATGTCGGAAGTTTTTCGTGCTTCCAATGCAAAGGCCGCCGTCGGTTCACAGCAAGCGGATCTGACGACACGAAAGTGCTCTAGTAACAGTACTCTAAGGTGTCGGGATGGCTGTTTACCAGCCGTGCATTAGTATAATCAATTAAGAGGCCGAATAAGTAACAAATCACTCGGAATACTTTTTTGAATCATAGCTGAAAAACGTGCCCAGACTACATTGCACAGACTGGCAACCGCGTTAACGAGCGCCTAAGTCAGCACAATAGTACCTTAAAGCGAATGCCTACCTCCCTTCTTTCAGCACATTGTAAAGCATGTTGTTATAAGCCTTTCTTTGATTTAACCAAAATAATCGTCAAGCACAAAGACAAACAAAAAAGCTCGCTAACTTGCAGAAGCATTTCACATACAAAAGATGCATGTTGATTTGGTGTCGGAACGATATATCTCTTTGTTAGATTGTGAGGCGCAAATGCTTGGGGGTCTATTCCATGTGACTTAATGGCTTGCTCACGCAGATGGTGTCTTATTTTTGAGCATTTATCTTAATAAACTTCAATTGTTAGACAGAGCTCGTCGTACATGTGTCCTTACTTCCGTATAGCGTTGCCGTCGTCTTCCGCGCTTATATAAGCTCGGCGTGTTGGCATCAATGCCAACACGCCCAGCTTTTCCCAATACTGCAGTTTGAATACACCGCTGAATTTCGAATGGCCAATATTTTACTTCTTAAATAAGAGCATCGTCTCTCATTATTTACTTTGTTAACACTAACGTTGTTCGCATATAGCCTTATGAAGCTCTGTAGAAGAGAAACACAGACAAAACCTTCCGAGAAACTGGTGGCTAAATTTAGACCCACGCATCAGCGAGTACGCTGGTAGTGCACTGACAGAATGGAACGCAGAAGTGCGGTTGCTTCAGTGAATGTTCTCTCTATTCGACGCAAACATATAGGCACCACGTGGCGCTCAGATTTGCGCTACGTAGAAAAGAACGTACCAGCCAGAGCACCCGTTCCAGGCTTCAGCCTCAGCTAGCGCGCGCTCATCTAGCCTTCCTGAAGTTTTCACATTTTCGTATTTAGTACCACATACGCGCGAAAACAACTTGATGGCGCTTCCCAGCAAACGCGCTCAAACTAACGTTTGTGTCGGCCTCAGTGACGCCTCTGGAACCGGCGCAGGGCCTCCCGAGAACACTCCTGTTCGGCCATTGGAAAGCGCCATAAATTTTATGGCACTTTCAATTTTGACAATTTTGACAAGGTGCGGCCCTTACACTGGACCGAACCAAAAGGTTCGGTGCCGCGTAAGGGCCGATGATGATTATGATGATGATGATGATGATGATGATGATTTCATGGCACCTTCTTGGAAACGGGGCATTGGCAAATGGTCACCTAGCCTGCTTGATTTAATAAGGTATGCATTTTTGTGTACATTTCATTATTCTTTTTTTTTTGCCCTCGAAATATACCTAGTACCGCTACCTATGACTGTAAGAGATCCGGTCGTATCAATCTCTTCCCTGCTTTTCTTCCACCAATATTCTAAACGTTTCTTGCTTATCTCGACTGCTGACCGGTTGATGCTTCCGTCCACTTTAAACCCAAGCGCTTCTGGAAGATGAACGCTACCTACGGTTATCACTGGGTGATTCCCTTCGCATTTCATTATAGATATGCTGCAGTGTTCTCCGGATTTTTGCTGCAGCATACGCATGCCTCCTCTAGTTCCGAATATTTGCTCCGGTATATTTTGGTTCTTAGGCAAGCGGCTCGAGCCTCAAATACCAAGGCATGGTCATTTGTGTTATCGTACAGATTTTCTCTTCTAATTTATTTGTTTTCATTCTTGTGAATCTCTATGGTCCTTTTTGTTTCGATTCTTTGCATCCAATTCACTATCTCTTTTTCTCTCACTTTCGTTCTGATGACTCCTGGTTGTCTATTTACCGTTTCAATTATCCTGCAATTGGTTGCCAACTTTCTTGACCTCTTCCTGTATTCTGTGTCCACGCTTTTCAGGTACAGGTACTTCTGCACTGTAGCCACCCATTTATTTTCGTCCATGTTCCTGAGTCTTTCTTCAAAACAAATTCTGCTCTGTGCTTCTGTGACTTCAAACGCTACTGGATGGCTTTCGCCATCTAGTAGCGGTAAGAGGAACTACGCAACCTATGAAAATTCTCGGATGTGCGCGCGCAACATCGGAGCACCAAACGCGATTGTTGCTCCATTGTAATTTCTTTTTCTCAAAATTTTGGACTGCCAAGTTGGGGGTGCGGCCCTTACATGAGTCTATACGGTAACTATCGACATGAACACTCGGAAATTCTTCATCCAATTTATTCTCGAAGCACTTTTATCATTTGACCTCTTTTGTTTTTTCTGTTGACAATGTGTTTATTGTGTACTGTGTTTGTGAAATACGCAGTCTTACCTTGTCAGATATCTTGTCTGTTCGTCAGCGCTTACGTACTGCTATAATTCTGTCCCTTATTTTGCGTTGGTCGTCCCACGGATTCAGCGCTTAGCGAACTTGTCTTTGTATTCATTTAGCTTAATGACCGCTTCGCCGATTCTAGCGCACTTCTTCATCCGCATGAAACATACATTAAGAATACCAACGACGTTCCTTGAACCCAGATACTTCGATTACTTTGTCTATCACGGCATCCCGCTCCAGATGACGCGCACAAAAGCTGTTCAACCCTGCAAGTCGAAACAATTGCACTATGCTTGAATAAATGCTGACTCGAGTTTCAAATTAAGACGGCGCTGGAAATTCAAAAGGGCTTTGTTAGAGAACAATCTAGTCGTCATGCTTCTTTAAGTAGTAAGCGTTTGAAACCAATGTTGAATTCATTGATGAGGTCAAGTACCCCCCTCTATTTTTTCACTTCAGTTCTAATCTTGAGATGTGCAAAAAAAAAAAAAAAAGCCCACTAACATGGCTGCCTCGTCAACGGAGCAATTACGCTTTTTCTGTGATTCACTGTATCGATCCTGCAGTTTAGAGAGAGGATCCTCAGTTGAAGCTATTGAAGGCACTACATTCTTGTTTAAACAGGGTGCGCTTAAAACCACGACAACACCAGAACATCGCGTGGTTTGCCGAGAAGACTGTGCACACGCACTACTTGCGTTTATGTTCTTTTTTTCTTGCTATGTACCCTTTGCTATACGTACAACTACTTTCAACACGAGCTTTGTCTTCGCGAAGAGGGGGCAAAAGAAAATGTTGACTCAGAACCGCGCAAGGTTCCCGCATCTGCCGCAGCTCACCGCCTTGTTTATTTTTTTTTATCACGAGTGCTTGAACACTTGCGTGTGTTCTGCGTTTTCTTCGCGGTCGCCATGCCCACGTTTGCTCGTATACTTTCTTAAAGGACAGGGGGCAAGACAGTAAAACGAACCACAAACGACGGTTCGGCCATAACGCGATTCGTCGAAAAAACGCTCTAAGACAAGAGTACTTCTTCAGTGCGAGAGAGAGGAGGGAAAGGAGGGTGGGAAGGGGGGTCCTGCGCGACCGGGGCCATGTTTTGAACTTTTTCCTGGTCCCAGAAATATAGCGGATGAAGCGTGCTCCAAGCGGAGTGAGGCAGCGCAAGAGCGCTTGCCAGACGTGAGAGGCATCCGGGATGCTTCGTCCCAAAACCTTGCGCGCCGAATTACCAGAAGTTTCGTTTCTCCGCCGTGCTCTGTTGTCTTGGTCGGCGTGTTCGTGGCCAAGGCTTAACTCGCTTACATCTTTCCTATTCTCTTAGTTTTTGTTTTCTTTTCTTTTTATAATTTGGTTCGCTATCTTTTCTCTTCACCAACGTACCCTTCCACGCCCTGTTTCTGCTCCGTTGTGTGGAACTGTTAGGGTTGTTCGTTCAGTATTTCAATGACATTCCTATCCACGGTCCTTCTACCCGTCGTGCGTTAGCGGAAGACGCAGGATGTCCTCTCCTGTATGTACGTGGTCTTGTGGGGTTTGAAATGGAGGGATGGGTAGACAGGAGAGATCGATTGAAAGCATAATGTCCGTGCTAGAAAACAAAGCGAGAGAAAAAAAACTGAGTTTGAAGGAACCGTTTTGTTCGGACGGCAAGGAAATGTCGCTTCGGGTGCTTGATGGAGCTAACCTCGTTTTCGTGTTCAGCGGGCAGGGTAAAAAATAAATAAATCATGTCGCCGTTGTAGATGGAAGAAAATAAGCAAAAGGAAAGTCTGCCGCCTAAAAACAATGTCCCTCCGACATATCTGTGGCCATCTGCTGCTCTTCATCTGCTGCTATTTGGTGTTCATTTACGAAAGTCTATGTTTGGGAATACATTTTTTGCGCCCTTTCTTTATAAGTTTTGGGCAGCAGATGGTCCCTAACTTGCTGCTGGGCAAATCTGATCGCAGCAGAAAATGGGCGGAAAAAGCATGGCATTTAGAATTGTACTAGAAAAAGAACAAAAACCAAAGGGAGCGTACAAGAAAAATGAAAGAGAGAGAGAAAAAAAAAGGGCGAGCGGTATCCCTCTTGGGATCCGTGCAGGCATGATTCAGAACCGAAGCTCGGAAGGCCCAAGGGACGAAAAAGCAGGCGGAAAGGAATCAGCATTCAGTACTGACATCCTCAACTGGGTTTCTGTCAGCAAAGACAATGTCTTCTGGCCTCCCTTTCTTTTTTCTTCGTGTTTCTGCCTGATCAGACACCGTAATGATGAGGTCAATCGAAGGCAATTGTCTCTCCTCGGCAGGTGTTCTTTCTTGCTTCCGGCTTCACGGATACCGTAATGTGGAAGCCAATCGAAGACACTTCCTTCTGTCTCGCTTGTGGCGTCCCGTCGGTCGAAGCGGAAACGCTGACCTGTGTAGTAAGCTATGACGGTTACAAAGCTAGAAAAAATTGAATTACGGGGAGAAAGCCGTCACTTTGTTACGAATGCATTTCGCACAGGTTCGCTGTCCTTAGTCACGTTTATAACCCTTATAACTCTTGTTTATAACGTTGTAGCTATAATGTCAAACCACTTGTACGGGGCTTCGAGTTACATGCAGTTGGAAAACCTTAACAATTTCATTCCTACCTTTTGTATTCCTCGTAATTCTTTTCTGCGCTGCTCTGATCGTTATCTGCAGGTTACTTGATACTAACCATAGTTCTAAACAAAACGTTCGTACCGGCGTTGAACATGTTTTATCCTGGCAATCATGAGAAGCTACTGTAGAACTGTTGTTGAACGACGCTGCAACAGCCGTCTGTTTCGTTTAGAGCTATAAATATTATCGCAGGGCTGTTAGGACTACGGAGAAGAACGCACGGTGCAGACGGAAATTCACAGGTTTTAGAAAGATTTCCACTGCGTGCATTTCAGACGTCTGTTCGGCATAAGTATTGATGCACTCATATTCTAGCATTTAATTTTGTCTTAGTGATAATGTCTTATTCGTCTTTTAATGTCCCCCAAGATATTTAGCAATACGCACATCGAAATGCCCTCATAGCAGGGTAAACCATAAAGATTTATTCTCTGCGAATTCTTTATGGTTGTTTCGCCACCAAAAGTCGTTTCCCATCGAAACACTTTCCGCATTCGCCGTTTGTCTCACCAAAAAACGATCATGGTAATCGGCGTGGTTTTATGGTCGGATACATTAACTCCTGACTAGTACATAAATAACCGCCATGTTGGCTGAGAGGCATTGGTGTTCTGCTGCAGGGGATGACGTCACGGATTACGCTGTCCGCCACGGCGGCCGAGTTGCGATGGAGGTGCCAGGTAAAGGCACACGTGTAATTGGATTCCTGCGCAAGTTAAACAGTACTCGGTGACTAAAATTTTGCGAGAGCGCTCAACTATACAATACGTGTCTTATAAACTAGCTGTTGTTCTTTGACTTCACCTCCACCGGCTCTGATGACTGCTAAAAGAGCGATTGCGGTGGCGGTGTATCGGGCACCTGCGCGTGTTACAACCTAATTAAGCACGTGTCACCTCCTCCCTGCATAAGGAATCCACGAAACCATTCTACTGGCATGTCGAAAATATCCGGTGATGGCCGCTTTTGCAGAGAACGGGGTTTGTAGAAGAAAAAAAAAGGGGGCGGGGGGGGGGGGGGAGAGGTGAGGGGCATGAAGGGTAGTAGTAATTATAATGCCAACTCCAAGGGCCACAAGCTAATTGTGTAATTATCCGTAAGAACAGATTACCCATACTGAGGGGGAGGTTTGGAAGAGCACACACCTGCATTTACGTTCATTTTATTCTCGATATTCTTCTTTTTTTTAACAATTACGGGTGGTTCAAAGCACTTATTTATCTTCGTCTAAACAAGCGGCACTCAAACAACGGAGGACAGCTGCTGATACAGAGGAAGGAATGACGAGGTACAGAACAAACGGCCCGAGCAACCACTGACCTCCACAAACTGCGAATGCTCTCCGATGGTATATCCGGCTCCGCACCTTGCCAGACCAGGATCCCGGACCAAATCGACTGCCTCGAGAAGGTCAGCTCTCCAGAATAATCGTAAGACTTGGGCGAGCGGGTGTACTTCGGGTACTTTAGGTAACAGTATACGAACGTCGGCAGAAAAGCTGTCAACCATTCATGCTTGCGTGGGATTGTGCAGGAGCTCAGTAGATTGTTCCGAGTACAGAACTCACATGGGAACCTATAGTTGGGTACAGCCAGCATTGAAGGACTCTGGTACAACTTAAGAAGTCAGGAGAGGCCCCACCCAGATGACCGTGTGCGGTAGTCGATTTCCTCCGTGACTAAAGAAATAGTCCCGCTGATGCGACTCGTCCCAGCTCGAAGCGTGGGCTATCATGTTCTCCGTTGGTGGGGTCGCCGGCCGTCCAGCTTATGACGTCAGTCTGGAGTGCGCGCCCATTGGTGGAAGCTCGTGAGCATCTGGCTTTGGGGGGCCAGTGCCGCTGCCTTCTAAAGTTGTCCCCGACTATAGCAACCGCGCACGCGAGACGACGGACGGTGGAAGAGCTCGCGTTGTGTCCTTCCGCAGACCATCGTTTCTTGTGTGGTGCTACTATGTTACCAAAGCCATGTCTAAATTTGGGATAAATTAATGAGCTCCTGTACAGTTCCGCGTAATTACAAATGGTTGGCAACCCTGCATGTCAGTAAAACGATGGTGTTAGAAAAGTGTGCTTTTCTTCAGAAATACACTTTCTGTGGAGATACACTTTAGAAAAGGTGTTATCAAGGTGGGAAGACATTTTGTATAGTTGGGTGCAACAGCTTCCGTTCATATTGGCAGTGCACAATTTAAAAAACTGTAAAAAAAATTTAAAGAAAAAGACGTGATTTGGACAGGGCGACATTCGTCGTGCCTATTTTGTGTCTTTCTTTGTGTGCGTGTTTTTCTAAATTGTGTGCTGCCAATACGAATGCAAGCAGTTTCAAAAAGTCTTTTTATAGAGCTCATTACCATTCAGACATCATAAAGGATTATAGAGAGGCTCACTTTATCGCTTATATTGTTATGTTGTTATATTATTCGAATTTGCTTCTTAGACGCAGTGATTACATGCTAACAACAACAGTTTTTTTTCCCTCCCATCTCCCGATTACTGCTGGCTATAATCAGCAGTTTCATTACAGCTCGCAAACATAGTGGGCAGCCTGGGTCACACCACTCGAATTTATCTATACTAACTCACGTTGCTAAATAATCGCGCATATATAAATAGGATGATATGTTATGCGTATCAAGAGCAAGTACTCTAACTTAGTTTACACATACTTATGTCCAAGTTTGTAGGCTACTCTAGATGATGATTATGCATATGAACTAAATCAAAGATTCAAGAAAGGAGCAGCTTAACGAGTGCTCGAGAGGTTAGCCTAGCCATATACGTCGGGCGTGCTTCTGAACACAGACCAATTGATGCAAAGACATTCATAAAAAGTATGTCTTGTTTAAAGTCTGCATTCCGTAAGAAGAAGAAATTGGCTTTAATAAGGAGAAGTGGAGATCAGTGCGGTCTTCAGTGGTGCTTTTAAGCCATTCATGCGAATCATCAGCAGTTATTTGAACCTTCTGTAGGTCTCGTCACAAGCAGTCCCTGAGAAAACACGTGCCAGATTTCTAAGCGGCAACATCTAGAATATCGTCGTCACGCATACAACCTTTACCAGGTTTACTCTCTCACTCTAAGCGTAGGTCAATGAATAGTAACTTACCAAAGACGTCGGTCTCAAAGCAATGATAAACGTCAGAATGTACCCAAGGACAGGCTATTGGCTTACCTGGAACGAAGACAAAAAGGGAACACGCAACTTAGCGACAGCAAGAAAACGATGCATACGCCACCTATATGCTCTTAAATTATTCAAAGATCAGTCAAGAAATGAAGACCAAGCTCTCAGGAAATTAGAGAGTAATCGATAAAGTATCTGCGCTTTTCTCAAATTGTCTTTAAATTGCATTCATACAACACCAAAAATATAGGCGAATTGCTTTTCGGCTAATCAATTTATGGCGTTACCTTGGGGAGCGTGGTGCATAACATTAGGAGAAGTCGGTAGCGGTTCCGAACCACAAAATTCAATAATTCGAGTTCATTCATAAATAAACACATCGCCTCCTCTCTTTTTTTTTTAACTTCCCTAAGAAACGAAGCAGTGTCTGTTTTTTGTTTTGTGTATGTGTGTGTGTTCTATCGTCAGACTACTGCATCTTTTAAAGCACCGTCACTATCACGATTAGAATGCGCCGTAATTTTGTAAGGAGTCAAGCAGGTACCAGAGTTACCGTTCTTTCTTTTTCAGGCAAGCAGCAGCGTTAATGTATTTTGCGCTCTTTTCGCTGTACAACTCGGAACAGATTTACCGAGAACGCTAAAACCATTTGCGTAACCAAATCCTACGTGAACACTAAATGAATGAGTAAACGAAACTGCGTTAATTGCAGTTGTTCCTTGAATTGTTCCTTTCAGTACAGTCTCCACGAAACAGCTACAGTTTGAAAACGAACTATAACCTCCGTTACAATGTATAATATACAGGACTCAAACGGGTTTACTCTATATATTGGTTTGAAGAGAAGCAGCGTTTACATATTGCTACACATTGCTCACATTTTATGCATCCTTATCTTTTTTTTTTTTTGTCCAGGCTGACAAACATAATGAGCTCTTCGCCCATTGTTCGGGCATGAAAAAAATCCCAGGCCTGTGCGGCGGACACAGTGTAACAGTGTCGGCGGGCACAGAGCTAGAGATAAAACAGCAGGGTTTTGGGGCCGCGAAGGGATTGAGCCTAATGCCGTCCGTTCTGTATGAAAGCTGCGCCACCAGTTCCGAAGCACAGCTTCAGCGATGGTGGCCTGGAGTAGCGAGATAAACAACGCTTCGTGGTGACAGCAAGAAATAACTCGCCGTGGTCCTTTTTGAGCGGTTTCCACACTCGTGCGTAGAACCAACTAGTCGATAAGCGTCTTCTTCTCCTTTTTCTTTCTTTTTTTTTCTGCCCAGCACTGCCAGCAAAAGTCTCTACTAACCAACAGAAAATACTCGGCAAGTTATAACTTCAGTAGGACGGAAGGCAGTGATTCATGCTACTGGGCTTATAGAACGGTCATCCAGTGTGTCCGCAATATGGCAGAGTGAGCAAGAAAGAGAGAAATGGAGATGGGGAAGGCAGGGAGGTTAACCGGAAGGTTGACTTCCCTGCCTCCTGGTTCACTGCCTTACACTGGGAGAAGGATAAGGGAGAAATTAATATGATAGGAATTGCAGAGTAAGGAAGCTAACGCACGATAATAAAGACAAAAAAAAAAAAGGAAGGGGGAACGCCTGGGAGTACGACGCAGGCATTCATCTATAGAAAGTCCAATAGCGCTTTCACCGACCTTTGATGTGACAGCCGTATAGGCCGGCATTTCATTATAGTATGCTCCGAAATTCGCGCAATATGGCGCAGTGCACAGTACACTATACGGTATATTACGAGTCCTCGATTGCTAGTTTTTGCCTGGAGGCTAGAAATTCTCTAGTTGTACATTTGCTTTTTCAGGATTCCTCTAATAACGCACCATCCATATCAAACCACCGAAAAGCGAAATGGCTGCGACCTCTTCATAAATATTAAATTCTGTTGGTTTACGAGCGAAAACCATGTTATGAATAGGAGGCCCGCCCTGAGGGACTTTGGATTAATCTCGACCCCTTCGTGTTCTTTAACGTGCAACCAATGCACGGTGCACGTTTCGGCACCCCAAAATGTTAACCAAAGCCGTCTTCGTGGTAGAGGGCGGAAAAATTGCGGAAAAAAGGGGGTTTTACAGTCGAAAAGCATTCATAGTGGCAGTTAGAAACAATCACGTGACTCGAGCTCGCGCCTGCTTTGTCTAATATTTAACATAGCCATTCACTGTAACCAGGGAAAAGACAGAAAGAAGGATAATGTAGTTCAACGCAAGATAATGAAACGGAATGTTGGCAGAGGCACTGCCTATAGGCACTGCAAGCACTGCTCTGTCCAATCATGTGCAGAAGAGTTGTGGTTGAATGGTCTCCCCTCCTCTGTGGTCCTGGCCTATGCTATGGCTTGGTCGCACGTGTGAAAGGCAGTAGGTGATATAATCGCCGTTATAACCTGCTGCTCTCAAAGACTTGAGCCTAAACGAAAAATAGCGTGACAGACAGAAGAAGAAATGTAGAGCAATGCTGACAAATCTATACGGATCGTGCGGCTATGAAGATCAACGGACGAAAATTGAGGGCTTTTTTGGACGAGCCCGTAATGATTCGATCGGTATAAAAATGCACACAAGACACTCTTTATTATTATTATTTTTTTAATGCAGAGCGGCAGCGCGACCACTTGGCCTTGAAGCTGCTGCAGAGAAGGCAGTAGGGAGCGCTGGTCGGGTCCGAACTGCAGCGGGGTCATGCCAGTAATTCGGAAGGCTAAAACGACCCTATGGGTCGGCAGCTCTCGTCGACTGCGCACCGGGACGCGAAAGGGCGAGAGCCGTGGAAAGTGGTCAGTGCTCCCGTGGGCCATTGGTTTCAACAGCGCACACACTTACGCTGGTTCCTTCGAGTCAGCGTGCTCTATCCCTCAGGTCGACGGTCCAGAAAATGAGTTTTCTTCTTCTTTCTTTTTCTGCTGATAAATCAAAAAAAGCTCTTGCTTTCTTAAGACTATCTTTCTAAAATCATTTTATGAAGCAAACATTTGTCGTTCTCGCCATTTTCGTCATAATTTCTTATGGCTTCAGTGCATTATTAGCCATGCACCGAATTCCTTATCTTTCTTTAGCGTGTTTTTCCGCACTTGTTAAAGAAAAATTTCGTGTGCGACTTGCAAACATTAAAAAAATTGCCTTCTCGCTTTTTCCAAGTATGTTGCCGAGAAGAAAAAGAATACTCGAGACTATTGTTGGAGGGTTAGTGGAAGCTTGAACTTTTTACATTACCAAGCAGATTGCTCAAATGAAATATTATGTTTAGTTGAGTCTTTTCTGAGGAAGCAAACAATTCTAATTCAGGAAAAATTCTGAAATGGCTTATTTAGCGCAATTCATTAACGAATGGACTTGTTAATGAATAATAAAAAAATATAAACAAAGGAAAAGGTGTAATGCTGTACAAAGGGTCTGTACAAAGTTGAAAGTCAGCAGGCTGCCGGCAGCTGCCTTTGTTATTGATCGTCCATAGAAAGGAAAAGGCGCTAGCAATTGTCTTCCGGAAGAAAGACCACACCCACTCGCTTGAAAAGGAGAGAACGAAGGTAGGAAAGAAAAGAGGAATGCACACTACAACGCTTTACATCACACACAGCATGACCACTATATATATATATATATATATATATATATATATATATATATATACGACGGAAGTCGATTCCAGTAGTTAGCAAAACCTCCACCCCAGCTTTGTGAGCCGCTTATAGAGTCAAAGCTCGTCCTTTCTGAAAAAAAAAGGAAAGAAAGAAAATACTCGACTGCAGTCTGAGAAAGATCAAGCTATGTCGAAACTTGCTCAACAGTACAGAGCGACAACTGCTGAAAATTGGGCATTGAAAAAGCAAGAGCTCACGTGTATTGCTTGCAGTGCCCGCACGCCTTTCATAGAAGGCTATCAAAATACGTGCATATCACACGTACGAGCTCTCTCTCTCTGTCTGAAGGACGCCCGCAGCCGACGACACCTTTCTTCTTTCCTTTCTCGCTGCATCGGCCGAACGTCCCTGTCCCCCTGCCTCCTCCTATAGCCAGCTCATTTCGATGCCAAGCATGGGATTTCTCCGGCGCAGCGCCTCGTCCCCAATCAAGAGCCCTCGTGGATGGCATAGCAGCTAGGGCAAGCTAGAGTCCTTCTTTGCCCACCTTCGCCACCCGCCGACGCGGACAGACTCGACCGGTGTGCGCGGGGATGGAAGAGGGGCCTCAGCGTGGCAGAGGGAACGCAGGCACGCGAGCTCGTCCCCGTAATATCCGGAACGGCGCGCAGCTTGCGAAGCCCGATTCCGCCCCCTTCTGTCCGCCGCCGACAGCATTATTCCGCCGGGGGTTTGGGCTGCCAGGAAGTCTCAAGTTGCCCGAGCGGGATTAGTTGGCTGTGCCATCGGCGCGGCGCGCAGCGGTTCTTCCCTTTTTCCCCTCACTATCTGCCATCCCGCGGCCCTCCGGCTCTTCCCAGTCCTCTTCCCCATACCCTATTTCGAGCCTTTGCCTTGTCTGCTTGCACTGCGTGGCCGAGCTTCGCCCGTGTTCGTTGTTCTCATTCTCCTCTTCTCTCTCTCTCTTCAACGAGTGCTTTTTTCACTTTAGTGTTGACCTCCTTCCATTTTCGCAATGTCACGTGCTCAGACGCGTCTGTGTGTGGTCCTGTGTCGCGCTGTCGCCACGCGCTACGCGTTCGTGCGTCGACACTCGGATTGGTTTAACAAAGAGCCGGATTTTACTGAGGGGTTTAAGTGCAAATAAAATTCTTTATAGGCAACAGGATTGCTGCCGAAAGTAAGTATATGTGTGATAAAAATGATTAGATAACATTCTTTATCGGCAACAGGATTGGTGCCGAAAGTAAGTGAATGTGTGATAAAAGGGAATAGTCCCCAGAAATTAACGTTTTTATTATTTACGCTAAGACAGCATGTTGAAACTCAGAAATCGAAGCTGGTCTGCATGCTCGCCTAGAAGGAGCCTTGAAACCATAGACAAGACTAAAACGAGGTATTTGGTTTTACACTTAAGGGAAACTGCCTCAGAGTCCCATGTATCAGGTGGTTTCACAACGCCCCTAGAAACAGACTCTAATTAGCGCGTAGTTAGTAAATATTAACGACGCGTAAGGTTACTCGAATGTTTATCACCTCCTGTGGGAATGCGCAGCACTAAATGTATTCCGGGACAAGCACCGGCCCAAGCCGGTGGCGATCCCGGAGGATCGGATCCCACCACGGGCGGATTAGAGAGAGACACTTAACTCATTACAGGAACCTAACACGTGAAGCTTTCACAGTGAGCCATGCTTAGCCTAATTTTTATACCCTTTACCAACTTCCCGAAGAAGCCTCGAGCCATCATTTGAATACAATGTTATCGCACTCTTTCAAAGACGTACGGCAACTGGTTTTCCTGGAAGCGCTAATACGTTTCGAAGCGAAACTACACGATACGTAAGTGTTTTTTTTCCTATGCATGCTATTTAGCAGATGTTGGTTCCTTTAGGCAGCACCGGCTACTCCTTTTCTCAAAAAACAAGTATATGCTAAATATGACATAACAAGCCACAAAAAATGTCAGTCAGTCAGTTAGGTGACGTAAATGCACTGAAACAGTTCACATGAATCACATCAAAAACAAATTTGCATATAATGTTATCTCCCGTAAACGTAGAGGAGACAACCCACGACACAATATACGCAAAGTCAGATCACATACAATAAATGCCAATTGCAACAGATGTTATATAAGACTTGATTCCTTTTGCGTGACTCCTATGGTTTCACATTAATAGACTCTGCGGTATAGGTTCGGGAAGGCTGAGCCAGAGAACACAAAGGGGAAATTAACCTGTTATTTTTAATAGAAACGTAGAATTGATAGTAAAAAAAATGGAAGTAAACCAGAAGGCAACTAGCCGCATTTGCGAGTCCAACCAACATCTTCCGCAGTATGCGTGCGTTGCTCTGTCTTCCCGTCAACTTCCTTCTGTATTTGTGCACTTGTACAATATTAGCCCTGCGAGTGTTAGCCAGTGCCACTCACAACCATGCCGGCAGATGTGAGAGATCATTTCGACCACAGGCGCCACGTGCTACGTGCACTACAACTGGCCAAATTAAGCCCTCGTGTTTTAACTCATGGCATCGAGGCTGCCCAAGTCGAGGTCCTTGGCGAAGTCCTTGGCTACGAAAATAAGGTGAACCTAGGGGCCGGGTTCAGAGCTCATTAGTGCTGTCACTTTTCGAGGACGTTAGTGTTCAGCGCCTGAGGCATAAGTCATGTCGGCTCACTTCTGGCTAGAGCGCTACAGTTCCCGATGAACACGACGTCTTAAGAAGAGACTGAATCATTTGTTAAAGGAGCTGGCTAGCCACATTTCAGTAAGAGTATTACTGCGTAGCAGCTTTGTTTACTTTTTCTTTCAGCTATTTAACCGTGCACTTGATATTTCATTTTGTAGCTGTTCCTGCTATGTCCTGAAGTAAATATAACAGTATGTATGTATGTATGTATGTATAATAATAATTAAATAAATAAGTAAATAAATAAATAAATAAATAAATAAATAAATAAATAAATAAAAAGTCGCACTTTCGCCCGGAAGGCGAAGCATCAATTGCGATAGCAAATTGGTAGACAGCTATACGAAGCAAGGATAGTAGTTTTATCGGCCGTATAAAGTTTTAAATATTCGCTTACTAACTAAATAAACAAGAACGGTGTCACGCGCGCACAGGTAAACATCGAAACATGTCGCTCGATGACCGCAGAAACTCGTCAGAACGCTGGAGTTTGACCTTCGCGCTGTCTTTCGTCTCGCTTCAGTGCGAACGTCGAAAGCACAGCGCATACGAAGATACCGGCCCTCGGCGCGGGCACTTCGTACCCATCGCAGATCGGGCGCACACTGCGGCCACATAGCAGATCGCTTTCAAGATACGGTGCCCGCGCGGCAGCTCCGCCAGCAGCAGTCGCAAAAGCAGAAGGAACTTTATACGGAACCTCACGGCGACGACGACGGCATAAATTCGCTTGGAGCGTCCATATAATTGCTATCGCAATAATAAATAAATAAACGAAGCTTTTGTACATAATATAGAGGAGACGGCGGCAAGCTCGTGATTTTTGAGAAATGTTGTTCTTTCTCGACGGATGCCGGAGGAGGGACCCGAGTTGGGTATTTTACGTTTTTTTTTATTTACACTAGAATGTTTTTCACGCCGTACGGCACGCGTCTCGCCGTCGCTGTCGTCGACGTAGTACGTGCCACGAAGTTCGCATCCCGCGCCGTTATGCCGGGCACAGCAGCACACGTCTCGCAAACATAAGTACGCGGCTGACCGCGCAGCGCGGACGCGGCGGCGAAATGGGGGCGCTTTTTTGTCTTTCAGGTAAGAAAAAACAAGCGCAGGCCGCTGAGAACAGAAACTGAGAAGCACGTTCGTATACCCGACGAGCCGCCGTGCAGGGAGAGCGTACGTTGTCACAGGAGCTTCCGGACGACGCGGCAGTTTTGTCAACTCTCCATACAGCGTGGTGCACCGGGCGCGAATATTTTTCCCCTCGAAAACGCTTCCCATCACAACATCTCACTATGTTGTCCCGTTCTACGGTCAAATTAAACTTTCTTTTTTCGTTCAATTGTTACGGTTTTTTTTTTGTACATTTGCATTCTTTTGAGACCCTTCCACCATTACACGCGAGGTGTATTTCTCAATCTCTTCACCGTTTGCTTACGAGGGCTTGTTTTCTTTTTTCTCCCCGGCCCTTCTATGCCTTCACATTCTCACCCCTTTCCACTATTGTATCTCCATTTCAGGCGCGTGTTCTCGGTGTCTGTCGTGTCGCTCGCCGCCGGTCGATCGGGTCCCTCGGAAGGTCGGTCGGTCGGTCGGCTCGAGAAAACAAACAAGCGTCTCCCGTGTGCCCAGCTCCGCGCGTTGTTTTGATTTCGCAGTGGTGGTACCGACAGCCTGCCTGCCTGCCTGCCCTGTTTGCCCACCGACGGCCACGAACGAACGGGCCCCTCGCCTCTGCTTACCCTGCGTGTGCAGTACCGAGGGACCAACCAGCCGTACGCACCGCCGAGTTCTACACACGGTGCATGGACACCCCTTTCCTTCTGCGCTTTCTTCGCAGACCTACGGCAGGAATCGATCTGACCAAATATGCGTCGGGTTGCCCGCCCGGCAGCCCCGGAATAGATTCCAGGGGCACACATTTCCGGCTGCGCACTCGCCCCGCCTTTCTTCTCCTGCGTACGTACATAAGCGTGCCGTGCACCGTACACCGCTTCGTATATACGCTGCATAAGCGCCTGCGACGTCAGCGGAACTTCCCCTGGGTCCACTCTCCCCCTCCCCTCCTCCACCATGAGTTATATACGCGTGCAGAGAAGGAACACGCTTTCTTTCCCGATCAACCCATTCCTCCTCGACACACGCGCCTTCGCCGTGTTAACCGCAGCGTTTGTATTTTACTTGGTTTATTTCCTTCTGCGTCTCTACTTCCATCCAGATCATTTCTCTCTTCGGCGCCGTATAGACTCCTTTAGCGCCGGCGTCTGGCGCACTCTTTTGTTGTCCGATTCCTCGGGGGACTGGCTCGTTTTTTCCCCTGTCCCATTCCGGGCGTGTGCGCGTCCGAGATGCAGCCGCTCGCGGCGGGTTGCGATCGAGACTCTTTTCTGAATTTCTCAGCTCGTCTCCTGCCGCGAAGTGCGATGCGATGTACGGGGTAAGGAAAAAGTGGGGGGTGGGGCCTTCAGAGGATGCGAACGTGGAGAGTATGAGCGTGGAGAGCCAATTCAGTTGAAGCGAGCCCAGAGACTGGCCTGAAACCGGAGGCGCAAATGTGCGGCGAACCCAAAAGCACCGCGGCATCGCTCTTCCTTCTTTCACCCCACCCCTTTGTGGCCTCCAGCTGTTTTTCTTCTTTTTTTTCGCTTCCATGCAATAGCCCTCTTTCCTCCTTTTCTGCGCCACGCTCTGTGCCTCGCTATACTAATACCGTTATCGCAGAAGACTAGGCCCTCCAGTGCCAGTTCAAAATATAAACAAAGAAAATCGACCAAGCACGAAAAAAGGGCAAGACGGAGGCAATCTTCGGGGTCTCCTTTTACCCTGCTTGCGCGCTCTGGAGTCGGCGCTTTAATCGCCGCCCTTTCTGCCTCCCACAGGCACCCAGAAACGCAAATAAAGGAGACGCACGGTCGAATTAAGCGAGACGGCGGCGTTTACTGCCACAGTCTTGTGGTATAATGACGCGGATTGTAACGGGATCAAGCGCACAGTTGTAACAATTTAGAGAAAGTTATTTAAGGAATGCATGGCACGGTACTGCTTCGGCCTTGACTATAGCGCTATATGTAAACCCGCAAGAGGATAGTACTAAGGAAACACAGAACAACTTTATTGTCAGAAGAGCGAAACAGTCGTCCTGAAGCTTCTGTCCCGGGTCGTCTACTCTAAGAGAAAGCACCGTATTAGTAGACAAAGTGATAATACTTGAGCGTTTTTCCTACACACATTAAGGGCGAAAGTGGGTGCCATTAGGCTATGCGAGCACTTGAGCACAAAAATGAGTTGTTTCCGTTAATACTGGGCGACTCTGCATACGCGCACGCGCCGCGGAACATTCGCGCAATAACAGGGCAAAAGCGAAAGCTGGTTTACACGGGTTAAACCAAACATAACTGTAATATCCTTGCCAGGAGAGAGAGGGAGAATCGATAGAGGAACTGCAAGGGAGATTTAGGAAGGCTAATCTCCCTATACAGGGTGTTTAAGCGAACACTTTCAAAAATTCTTAAAGGTTGCCTGCGGCAGATAGCCCAATTCTAGTTAATGAGCTGGTCTACTCGAAGAGGCGGACATTACTTCCACAAGAACTTGACATGCATAATCGCATAATTAACAGAAATTCATTAATTAAGTTTTTAACTAATTACGTGATGGCCCATATTGCAATTCACAAATTGTAGCCGTGGAGCTCGCAAGGCGGATCCACTTGGAACGAATTCTCGAGATGACACCAGTTTCGAGATATTAATTCCCGAACTTTGCGGAGAAATACATTGGCGTTCCAGTTAGGTTCTTAAGAAAACGTCGCTTTATGCATTGAAGCACAAATATTAACTGGAACGCCAATGCATTTCTCCGCAAAGTTCGGGAATCAATATCTCGGAACTGGTGTCATTAATTAGTGAATTTCTGTTAATTATTCGATTATGCATTTCAAGTTCTTGTGGAAGTAATGTCCGCCTCTTCGAGTAGACCAGCTCATTAACTAGAATTGGGCTATCTACCGCAGGTAACCTTTAAGAATTTTTGAAAGTGTTCGCTGAAACACCCTGTATGTACGACTAGTCCATCTCTCAAATCCCATTGTTGCTCGAAAACGCTAGCGTACGTGAGGCCATAACCCCCCTTACAAATTTAAATTTTAATGGTTTAAAGATGCTGCATATACTTCCAATCAAAATTCTGTTTCTTAGAGATGTTTGTAGAAAATCTCGAGATATCGGTCGACAATATGTCCACACTCTGTTTTAGACGATGGGAAGACATCTTGATACTTTCAATAGCTGTCTAAATAAATTAAAGCGAAGGGCATACAAAAGCCTTTCGCCACTACAACCCACTAAATAATAATAATAATAATAATAATAATAATAATAATAATAATAATAATAATAATAATAATAATAATAATAATAATAATAATAATAATAATAATAACGAATGAGATTGCTGAAAGAAACAGCCTCCTATGCGGTACAATTTGATCCGCCGTCTCCCTATACTGCGAGGATGTTTCTTTCTATTTACTGAAAGAAAAAAATAGAAAAAAAGTCAATATTCTGGTCAGTGACCGCGCCGCTGCGTGGTGGGTGTATAATGGAAAGTCTTCGGTAAATTCAACCTAAATACGGCAATTTTAGCTGTACCAAAAAAGTTCGTACGTACTCATGTTTCTAAAGGTATTTACGTCGTCTGCAACAATATCTGGCCCCCTAGGGACCGATGAGATTGAATCGCTGCCAAGGAGCCTCTGCTGCCTTCCTTCTGCGCCCATGCATTCAAGAATTGCTCAATAAAACGAGACGTCAACCAGGTGAAGCAGACTTTCCGCACACACGCACACACACACATAAAAAAAAAAAATCTGGGCTGGCCACATGACGCAAGTTTTTTCGGAGCAACCTTGTTTTTAGTTCATCTTCTTTTTAAACCGGCGGCTCTGAGAGACGCTGAACAGCTATGCTGCGTTTTAATGGTCCCTGTAGCCCCAGTGAAACTACTGCGACATAGAGTGGCCTTTGGGAAAGACGCCGTTGGAGGAGGAAGAGGAGGAGGTGAAAGCTTTATTGGGAGTTTCTTTGAGGACCCGCAGCAAAACGCGCTAGAGAAGGTAAGAAAAGTAAGAGGGTGATTGCCGTCGTTTCAATGCACCAAAAAAAAAAAAAAAAGGGGGGGGGGGGGGGCCTCAGCACCACGCTCGACTAGACTTACGACCGTCCCCTTACGGAAGTCAGAATTCTTGTGTTTTTTTTTCTTTTTAATTTCGATTTGCCATCCAATAAAAACTTATAAAAATCTGAAAGCCGTCAAGCTGTTTAGCTTAGAGATGAGTGGCTACGGGGCACTGTGGTACGTCGCTTTGAACTTTCTTTCTCTGTCATTGATGAGGAAGTGCACACGTGGCACTAAAACAGAATTTTCTTGTGGTCAGTATTCCCCAATGTTTAGCCATTAATAAGCATCGTGAAACAAAGTGCGGACATAGAGTGCTCCGCTTCGAGTGAAATACAGCGAACGTAATTATCAAAGGGTCGGCGTCAGGTAAAAAACTCGTTTGGTCTGCTACCCTGCGCAGGTAAAAGGGGGGAAGAGGATTGTTGTAAGTTCACCATTGGAAAGATTTTAACTGCGCTGGAAACAGAGACAAAGGAGGACGAAAAAGACACCACGTGCGCAAGTGGTGTCTTTTTCATCCTCCTTTGTCCCTTTTTCCTAGCGCAGTTAAAATCCTTCCAATGGGGAACTTCAAGCAGGTAGCCCAATTTGGTGCACTACTACAGTAAGTTCAGTATGTTTTCTAGAAAGAGTGTGCTAACACTTTCTGAGTTCGAAGTTATAAGACTCGTGTGTGCAGTGATTCCTCCTGAATACAATATGATTGAAATGGTGCACATTATTTGTTTTCTACATTCATCCTCTGAGCAAGCGGCACGATTCATCACCCCCCCCCCCCCCCCCTCCGGAAAATGTCCCGTCGAAGACAATTGCAGTACCTGGCTATAAACTCCGACATCTGTTCACTGACTCCATTAGAGTTATCCTAAGCCTGCTTCTTTACGACCCGTCAGCAGGCAACTTAACTTCCCTTTAAAATAGGAGCACATTTCAACTGCAGCATGGCGGACAGCTGGATGAGTTGGTTAAGATTTATATTGATTACAGCGCACAAATGTCTTAAACAAGAGAGCAGAGTAGGACACAGGAGAAGTGCTGACGAACCACTGAACGTTTTATTGGGAAAAAGAAAGAAAGAAAAACGAACATTATGTGTCCAAGCAAAAAGAAATGAAAGAGAGTGAGGTAGGGTATTAAAAACTACAAAATAAGTAGTCGCAGGGCGGAGATAGTTTGGGAAGGCCACGAGAGACCTATATATATATAAAGATAAGAAAATCGCATCCAGCAAATGAGGGCAGGCAGCGCCAGATGAGCTCATCCCCGACGAAGTCCCTCAGTAAGAAACATGGACGCCTCCTGCTTGGGGGATGCGTCAGCAGTTTGAACAAAGAGGAAGCCGCGTTTGTGAGATCGTTACGGCGCTCATGGGGAAGGCGTCACACTGACGAGATGCTCCCCAATCCCATCATAGTTTTTCAGTCAAAGACACCCAGGTGGCGCTCGGAGACTGAGAAAAGGAAATAAAACCTTTAAAAATATGAAAAACAATAGTAACAAAATCAATAGGCCCGTCTTTCTCTGTATATTGTACCGCTTTCTCGTGACAGAAAAGCAAGTATCCGCTTGCGCAGGGATAGCTGCGACGCTTTGTTCTCAATTTCTTTCTTTCCTTTAATTCTGCCGAGAATGAATTGTTCACTGAACGCCTCGATTGAATTGCTCCCGTGCGCGTGCGGGGATGTGCCCAGCGGTACTGGGCATGGAGCAAGACTATACAGTTCTGGCGCGCGCTGAGTCAACGCAAGATAAATGTGCAACGCCCAAAATCCAGCGTAATGGCGCATCGCACTCTATATGGAGATGGATTAGGAAGGATAAGAGCACTGCGCACGTTCAAAACTAAGGCGCTGAAGGGGAGCCCTGGGAGACGGATAGGTCATTATCCCGGCACCATCGGCGGCGACACGGCGGTGTCTCCAGTAGTGCCCCGCGCACTGAATTGAAAATGCAGCCGTATTCTGGCAAAGTCTCATTGTCGGGTATTTTTTCCAGTTTATTAATCTGTCCGTATTCCAGGTACTTTTATGTTTCCCTCTAAGCTTCTTTGTGCCCACGTGCTCGTGCAAGTGTGTCTTTACTTTTATGTTCCCATGGCCAAAAATATCGAGAAAAAAAGAAGAAAAAGGTCTTACTTCAGTTTACAGCATTATGCCGCGGGGACCACCCTGAGCGAACACCATAGGACTGCCTTCATTCATTTTTTTCCTTTTATTTCGAGCTAGTTCTTTTAAAGAAGAAATCAATCGAAAATATTCGGTAATTTATTTCCGGCAGCACCTTTATCAAGAATCCAATCTCCGGGTCGTTTCTCCCTCATGAGGCCAGGATTGGCCCCTGCAGATTGCCTGTTCGTTTCTAAAGATTCGTTTAGTTACGCAATCACATTTGGCTGTTTTGAAGACAAAGCACAAGGAAGGACGTCCAGCTGTACTGAAGTTATTCGCAGTGCGCTCTTTCCACCTGGGAGCCTGAGGATAAAAAGTAAACAAGCAAACAAATATACACAAAAGACGACAGATTGAGGGTAACTGTTCCTACTTCCCTTATTTTTCTTTTTTTCTTTCTTCCTTGCTGCGTTTGGATGCAACGCGAGTGCTGCCATAGCCTCAAGCACTGCTAGAAAACGGAGAAATAGTTGTAAATGTGTACCTTTGCCGATATCATTTAGTGACATCTTAATGCTGCGCACTTTCCAGGGCTTTGTGTGTGTGTGCGTGTGTGCGTGCGTGCGTTCTGACCAATTGTGCGGAATCATTCTGAAGAGAACATTTCTGCCTATTCTAATGCTCAAGATATTATGATCAGTGGCAAAGGGATTTTCTGAAAGAAGACTTTCGTGAATTCAGTCCCAGGATCATATCAGCCTCCGGACACGACAAAACGCCATCCTTCGCCTAAATAAGTGCGCTTAGACGTGTACACTTGGACGGATAGGCTAGTTACCGGCACCAAGTTATGATAAGCATCGTCACAAAGTCACCAACGTAGCGTTACTGGAAGACTTAGAAACTCAAATGCGTCTCACCTAGAGCACCAGTGACCTCGCAGAAAAACTGTTATTAGCATATCGATTCCGTTATGCCTCATGCAGTCAGCACCGGCAAACTGAAACCAACAATGTTGCACATCACCGTACATCTCGAAGAACATTCACGACAGCGAGACGGATATTCATTTCTTCTGCTGCCACGCTGGAGTTCAAACCAACCCTGCGTGGACGCTATGTCTCGAAGTGGCTTTCATGCTGGTGAGCTCTTTGGTCTCACAGGGATAGTGTGGTCTAGACCAAAGTGCACAAAAAGAAATTGTTACCCGCCGTGGCTGCTTAGTGGCTATGGTGTTGGGCTGCTAAGCACGAGGTAGCGCGATCAAATCCCGGCCACGGCGGCCGCATTTCGATGGTGGCGAAATGCGAAAACACCCGTGTACTAAGATTGAGGTGTACGGTAAAGAACCCCAAGGGGTCCAAATCGTTCCGGAGTCCCCCACTACGGCGTGCCTCATAAGCAGATCATGGTTTTGGCACGTAAAACCCCATATATATATTTTAATTGTTTGTGATGGCTAGCTCCTCAAACGGCTGAAAACCTCCCCCGACGCTATGAACTCGAAATCGTCGCTAGCAAGCCTGTTAGTAGCCTCGTTGTCATAAATACCTATACGTGTTGCAGAACACGGCGAAATTCCACAGGGAAACCTTGGCTTCTCAACTGCTGGAATGATCATAAGTCTTTCAACCTGCTCGTCGAGGCTCCGACTTATAATACCCGAAAAGTGTGCAACGACAGGAGCCATCACGGTATAATACGGGGGCCTTGAATGCCACTCGATCATCCCTCGCAACAGACCCAAGCGATGCATAATTGCGACACAAGTGAAGTGAGTCGAGCACATCAAGTGCACGGACTGCGCCTGCTTGATTTTGCTGACGGATTAGTCGAAACAAGGAACGAGGAGCCAATGTACGGCGTTTGAGGCGCCAACCCTCAAAATATGATTGAATGGAGCGGTTTAACATTTACTAAGGCAACAAAGTAGCCGTGACATGCGTCGTGGTGGAAAGCTGATGGTTAATTTTGACCATTCCGTGCTCTTCAAGGTGCCCCCCAGAGCCCGGAACTAAGTCCACGGCCATTTTTTTTTCTTTTGCAATTCCGTCCCCAACGTATACCGCAGTCGCTGCGGTCTGTAATCGAGCCCCCGACCTCGGGGTCCATCGACGAACGCCACAGTCACTGAGCCTCACCATTCTGTACCTCGACATAACTTGGATTGTCCGACTGGACGGTGTAGTGACATTTACAGTCCGCTATATTGCCGCTGTAAACGTGACCTTAACCATTAGAAATTTTACCGAAGGCTGCTATAGTGGCGCCCTTTTCGAATTACTGCTCCGCATAACTGGCATTTCAATTACATTTTCTACACCAAAACACTTGTCACATTGCATTTCGAAGATGGCGGACGCGCTCAATGAAGGGTTGCAGCAAGGAGCACAAGTACTCTACTCAATTTTTTTTTGCCCCATTTTCGATGCTTACCTGCCTACATTGTTATGGTTGGAAGCACTTATCGCATTCAAAAACGTTCTCAAAGGACGATTGCGCTGCAAATTCGGCTGCGCACCGGGAGTAATAAGTGTGGCGCTCAGACAGCGAATCTCTGGCGTTCGATATAATTTTCCCGAAGCAGGACGGGCAAGGACGAATTGCTGCAAGCAAAGATTCTACGCAGCAGAGATCTTGTGTCGTGTTTGTCGTATATACAGCGTCATTTTTTTCCCCTTCTATTTACCGTCGCTGTTGTTACCGGAAACCCGTTGCCATCCACATTTTAACTTCTTTCCTACGTTTTTTTTTTTGTTTTTCTGGTTTACGAACAATTCAGTTACAAAAAAAAGAACGCACTCAATGAAGTGAGCGAAAGAGAGAAATAAAGAAAGAAAAAATGGTCGCGGTGTTTTACAACAAAAGCGCTTCGAGCCGAAAGCACGGCATGAAAGAACGGCGGTACCTGCAACGTTCTCGATCAAAAGGCATCCGGCTGGAAGCGAAATGCAGCGAGATCGATACAGCACCGCGGAACCGAAGCTGCCCGGCAGAGAAAGGAACGAGAGAAAGAGGGCAGCCGAAGAGGCTTTTTGAAGATATTCGTCGCCGCAGGGTGTCGCCCAGAAAGGAAAAGAGAGAGACAGAGAAAGAGCTCGGGAATTTAGACTTCCATCTCACTGCCGCTCTGTTCACGGCCAGACATTCTGACGAGAAGCAATGCGTAATAACGAAATAATCAAGAGAGGCCGAACAGTGCATGAGACTGCGCGGCACGGCCGTCAAATAGAATCGAAATTGTCGCCTTGTCACCGTCTGAAGCTTAGTCGGGATGGAAATTCCGATCGAAGGAGCGCCAACGCTCTGTCTCAGACAGTAATGTATATTGCTGCTGCTTGTGCCTGTTCATTCGCTTCTGCTTCGCAACACGTCTCTCCTAAGGCTTTATATATATATATATACAGCGCCTTTTCTATACGCTCCTTTAAGGTAGCTTCCCGTTTCATTCGGAAAAATGCGATTTTAAACGAGTGTTATACTGTGGAAGAGGGCGGGAGAGCGACGTGTAAGATGTTCGCTGTCTTAGACAACTTGACAGAGTAATCCCATTCGACATGTAAGAGCTTCTCAGCAGCCGGTTCACGTGTACAGTCAGCGCCTCAACGAGTACTGGGCCCTAACGCGCGTGGTCGTTTCCTTTCTGTTTATCTATTCTGCAACTTCATCCCGGGTTTATTTTCCTCTTTCAGTTGGTGTACAGAAAACGAATAAATAAGTTATCACAGTGCAACCTGGGTAATAGAGTCAACGTATCTTCTCATACCCCGAAGAAATGACTTTTTGTCTTTTTTTTTTCGACACATATAGAGGGCATGCACCGACGTAATCGAAGTCGACGTATTGTAGTACAGCTAACACGGTGAAAAGCTGCGCTTAATCTAGATCCGCTTACTTTCATCAGCGCAGTGGCAACTGTGAATAGGACTACAAAATGGTGGTACATGACGTCATATAAATACTGCCTGCAACACAAAAACATTTGTACATACTATAAGGAAACTTAAAATTGCGAACGGGAAATTAAGCGATTAGGCAACAATTGAACGCTCGAGGCAGCACAGTAGGTGGCGACAAGTAAGGTGCCGAAAGAACAGCACGCGCCAGGTAGGAAACACCTAATTTCTCCTGTCTTTATTTTCGTCTCCCGTTTATCGCACCTCAACGCACGGCCCGGCCCAATGCGACAGTGCGCGGCGGCTCCGCCGGCAGCCGTCATGCAACCCCAACGACGAGGCGTTGGCGGTGCATGGCTGCTCCTTAATATGGTAATGAGCTGACAGCGGACATAAGCGGTGGGCTGGGACGGGCGCCGCTAAAGTGAGAGCGATGAGCGGTGATATGCCGGCGTCGCCATGGCGGAAACAATGCAGGCTTCTTCAACACGCCCCCCTCCGCCGCCTTCCCATCCATCCTGTCTCCCTCCTTCCGGAAAGAGGGCGCGGACCGAAGGGGGGAAACACGCGAGTGGGGGGAAATGTGCGGCGGACGCTTCCGCCATTCGTTTCTTACTTTATTATTACTATTTTTTTTTTGTTTACCACGTATTCACCCACGCTTGCATCTGCCGCGCCCGGCGGCGCGGGGAGTTTGTGCATCGCTCTCCCGATTAATAACCCCTGGACCCTGCGCTGTCACCGGCTGCCACGGCTACGACCCCCGGGCCACCGAGACGACCGCGACGCTCTACGGACGGCGACTGCGGCGTTACGTATAGCGCGGCGTGTATGGCCCGTGTTTCTGTTGTTATCCCCTAAATGCGAGGATACGATGCGCGTTCTTGTTTTCACTGCTTTGTCGAACCGATTGCTGATTGGGAAAGCCTCGAAGCAGTGGTGCCTACGATGGGGAAATTAGGCCATACCATACAATTAACAAACACTGCAGCTGCTCTTCGCGCATATTGTGTTACCGCAGTTACCGCAGTTACCGCTTACCGTAGGAGTATTTGCGTACTGTGAATTTGCAAATACCATTTTTTTTTTGGTCTATAGTAAACGTACCGGCAAGGGAGCGATTGAGGTTAATCATAAGCTCTTCTTACTGTCTTTCCCCGCTTTCAATCTATCAATAACGCAAGATTTTCGTCTGCTTTTGTAAAATGAACTCACGCGTTATTGTTTCACAAAGTTGCTGACGCAGATAGTTCAAGCCCCTCATATAAAAAATAAAGGAACAAGATTCAACGTAAATACGTCTTCCCAAACGCGACATCCGTACTGTATTGCCCATACAGCTGCCCGCAGGCAAGCCACGGCTTCGCAACTGTGGCCGCCGCCTCGGAAAAGTCGAAATGAAATACAGAGACAGCGAAAATAGCAGAATCATCAAAGCCAAAGTAAACCGATCTGGAGACGCCAAACAGGCATCACTTAGTCCGAGCGAAGCCAGAGTTATGACGCAGGCAGCTTGTACAGCGCTCAAGTACTCGTTGCCACGGTTACCAAACTTCACGATGCTCGCGCTGATGACGATGCATTTATCTAGACTGAGCCTCAGGCAACGGTACCCGGTTCCACTAAAGTCCCTATATATAGGGGCTTTAGGTTCCACCCCTACGTTTTGTTTTCGTCACCGTATAGACGGCAACGGGCGTTCAAGCTTTCAGCGAAATGCTCGAGTCTGCCCATTCCTGCCCGTGTTCTTTTTTCCTGTTAGAGATGCTCACTGCTGAAACGTTAGAAGCTTCGGCAGACAAAGCGGTGCGCGACACTATATAGAACTCTGGTTTCCTTTTCTTAACTATACTCTCGCTTTTTTACTGCCAAACCTTTGCATCCCCGTAGGCAAGAACGTTTCCTATACAGATATTTCTTGTCGCTTTTTCATTGCTGTATTTTTTAACGTAGCTCTATCACGGTGGTATATGTCCGCATAGCAACTGATCCAGGAATGCCTTTGTTCGCTCTACAAGCACTCCTTTCTTTTTGAACAGGTTGCTCTTTTTATCTAAGCGTAGCGCTATTGTGCAGGAGTTCTCGAATACTCCTGTATTATCTAGCACTCTGCAACAATCTCAATCAAAATTAAAGTATTGTACTGAATAACGATTCGGATGGTCGCTGAGCACGAGTTGATAGGCTAGCTGTTTCGAGAGGCTAAGGCAGCAGCGCAGGATGGTAGCAGCAGAGCGCCGCTTGTCCTTCTTGCGTTGCTGCTTTAGTAGCAAGGCGGTTGCTTTTTCTTGGTGTTACTTTTATGGCCACTGTTTCTCGATGGTAGACTGGTAAAATAATTGCATGTTCTTCTTTATGTATTTTTAATATTTATATATTTTATTTAATTTAAATTTTTTATTGCTATCGACATAGCTTTTGGAATTACAAGCTTTTTAAGTAGCCATAAGGAAACTTCTGCTTATGGATTCTGCAGATTTTGTGGCGGCTACATGTACCACTGCATGTGTGCTAAAAACTACCTGATCTCGGTCGGCTTAATTATGAAGCACTAAAAACCGAATCGCTGTATTCTTTTGTATTGTGCGCTGCCATATCTAGCTCGTAGAAAGACACTCGGCGGTGACAGATGCCAACGCTTTCAAGGGAAGGAACACTGCGACACGTAAGCATCACGCGTTTAATAATTCTTGTCGAACTGCTCACGTAGATAAAACGGGCGCATTCCCTCAGGTATAAAGTGTAATGAAATGTAAGAATCTGTTCACCGCGCCTTTCTATCCTGCTTTACTCACTGACAGGTAACGGGTGACATATCATTAGCGATACTCTCATTTAAAGCTGGCCCAGTAATGCGTAGCGAAAATTCGAAAGCTGCAGAGCGCGTCGACGCACGTTTTCTTAGTTTGGGTTTCCTTTGCGTTGAACAAAACAGGAAGAGTAGCTCTAGTTTTCTCATCTCATCTTATGCTTTCAAATGAAAGTGCTGCCAAAATCAAGCCGTTCCCCAAAGTTTCCTCAATTCTGCCTCGGGTGTTAATCCTTGAACGTACTCGCTCAACCCAGCGACAGCGCCGTTGATAAGGATATTTAGAAATACGGAACCCAGAGATAGGTGACACTATCAGATCAGCCTGGTGTACAAAAGAACGCAAAATATATACATGGACGAGAGCTCAAAAGCAGTACAAGAGAACTCAAGCGGGGCATGCTGTTATGATACACGCAAAGTATATCATAACAGCACGCCCCGCTTAGTATATATCACACAAAGCATATCACAGGATGCAATCACTTCTTGACGACCCACTGGCGCACATTTTTTTCCCTCCAGAACGACAACGATAAAAAAATGTATAAACCATCCTTACCGGTATATTTCATATTTATTCCCACGCAATCATTCAATTATGTCATGCTATCAAAACTTACATCTGGTTGTTTCCTGCGTTCGCATCTCAAGGCCGGTTACGTACGTCATAGCATGGCAAACGCGGAAGCACTTACTTGCGAATATGAGCTTAATATTGAATCAGCCTTGGGGTACACCGACTTCAGGCTACATCAGTCAAAGATTGAGAAGACGTCAATGTGCCGCCTTGTCATATTTATTACAGGCGTGTGTAAGTGTTTATGTTATTGCGCGCTTCATCGAATTCACAGGATATCAAAGAGCTTTAGAAGCAATGCTAAATAATGAGAAAAGCTTAAAAAAAAACAATGCGCGGGCTCAAATAGGTATTGCACACGTTCTTGTGCCACAATATCTTTATATCTTTAGTTTTCTCCGGTACTTCTTTCTTTCCCCTTTACTTGACCAACACAACGGATATGTCTATAAATCAACCGCAACATCTTGCTGTTTTTACATTTCAAGGGATTGAGAATTACTTTGCAGATAATTATAAAAGCTGAAACGTGAGAGCACATAGACACCAATTTTTGTTTGATTCCTACGAGGGAAATAAACCATTTGTTATCAGTAATGGCGAAGCTGTATCATCCCCTTGTATTCTGTCATATAGAAGATGTTTCAGCTATTTTTCTTATCAGTAATGGAGAAGCTGTCGGGATTCTTTCACCACGCTCTCCTCCCCATCTTATCTCCGTGCAAACCAGCAGTTGGAAAAACAATTGCAGATGAAGCATGTCTGGAAATAAAAACAGGACTCCGAATGACCACCAGTGAATAATCTACGAATTTTCGATTACAATTTCCGCGTATTGAAAGCCCGTGGAGCGAACTTGCCGGCTGAATTCGGGGCTGCCGTATCATTTGGGAACATTGTGCAGGACTAATCTCTTGAAACCAGCGTGATTTCTGTAGAGGCACTCAAAGAACTATTCAGAGCCCGAAACGGTGCTCCACTGAAAATTAGGCATTGGTATGAATGGCCATTGAAGCACACTCGGAACGAGACACTCATTTAGAACCCGCAGCCCTGCCCCATGCAAGCTCGTCAGCCTTTGGCAACGTATTTTCGTGCCTCCACGTGCCACTGCTGTGGAACAAAAGACACTAGTGATTTCTGTTTTTTAATTTTGTTTTATATTTCAAGGGGTCAAGGAATGATGTTTAAGCAAGCCGTCATGCCAGAGCAGCACCTTTACTCTGAGAACGTTTTGTTCCGCATGTTGTGGGTATTTCATTCGGGTGGTTTTATCAGGCACTCTCTGCTATATTTACTGTGAGCATAACGTAGCAGAAAAGAAGGCTCAAGAGTATCATAATGACTACAGTCCACATTATGAGATGTCACACTGAATAGGCCAGTTCTTCATAGATAACCGAAGCTAAGCAGTATTTCGCTTTATCAGCGCTTGAGATCGAGATCATCTTTAGGCTGATGGCTCTCCTTCTATACAATCAATGCCAAGTGATGACGGATATTTCCTTCTGTCGCGAAGTATTTCACACGTCTGCCTTGAACAACACAGTGGCGGTATCCGTGGCAGATGTTCTCTTTCCCTGCCGTTAACAAGGGAACTTTTTTCATACACGGGGTTACGCATTTGAGGTAGGAAACCTGGTCGCCACTTCCACAGTTACGTTTGGCCGTGTTCGCATGCTATGGCGTTGGCGTTCCGCCGACTCGGTATCGAGGAAACCAATCTGGCGCGAATAGCTAGCACGCACGTGTTTGTATGCGGCGGTGCTGGTGAGAACACTTGCGTGCGTCAGAACGTTAACACTCATATAAAGACGCAACGGAGGGTGACGAGGGCACTGTTGCAGTTTTTAAGGACAACATACTTGGACAAGCGGCTGTAGACTGAACTGTCCTTTGTGGTGCTACAATTTCTACTGTGCTGTGCGGTGATAGTATGCGGTGATACTGACCGACTGTGATTGTGTATCTGTGCGACCTTTCTTTCTCACTCGATACTTTCCTATCCCTTTACCTCCCCCTGCCCTCTCTCCCCAGCGTAGGGCAGAAAACTGGATGTTCTCCTCCGGTTAACCTCCCTGCCTTTCCCTTTTCTTCTGTATCTCTCTATCTCTCTCTCTATATAAAGAGCGACACACAAGAAACCCTGTTTCTCAAAATTTTTAGAGGTAACTGTCGCCAGTGAGTTTCACGTTGATTGATGTTTCGCATCACAGATTGTAGTCAACTGCAAACCCACGAAACTCGTTTGTTTCAAGGTAGTCACCCACGCAAAGCAAAGATCTCGCTCATGAATAAACAGAAGAGAGCCGTAAATAGGGGGGGGGGGGGGGGGGGGCACCCGGGAGAACTTATTGTCGGTCTGCATTTTGCCTTTGCTCACGTTTGCAGTTTCTCAACAAAACTGTCTCTTTCTCTTCAACCTAATCTCACGCAACAGCCGAGAATGGAGTCTCGGGAATAAAAAGATGGAAAAATAAAAGCACGCGAGAAGACAGCACTTTATATAGCCTCGGCCCACTTTGTGCATAGCAATCGCACAGCCATCCTTGAAACAAAAACAGGGGGTGGGGGGCTGAATTTGCATAACGCGGAGGTCGGCGTGTTCTTCTCTTCCGGGACTGCGTTCGCGTCCGATGTTTGCGTTATGCGCGCACTGCCGGAAGCGGAGATGATCCATGGCGCAGAGGCTCCCGTGTGGCTAAAGTAGAAACAAGGCGTAGCAGGAAGAGGGATATATGTGGCCCTGCGGTACGTAAGAGATAGCGCTTCGTAAATGCCCGTGCGACGTAGGCAGCAGATGCCATGCGAGCTGAAAGAAGGGCCTCGCGGGTCGTTTAGCATTTGGACGCCCGCAACGAGTTACTAGTTGAACGGTTAAAACTACCAGCAACTGCATATATTGCGTATCATATATGCCAGCTTACTGGGTAGTTCTATACACGCGGTGGCTGAAGGGCCATTGCATTGGTGTGTTGGGTATATGAGCTAGCGGGATCGAAAAGTATGCTGGGATGGCCTCATTTCCATGCCGGCGTGGAATGCAAAACTGCACCTTTGTTTAGATTAGGCGCACGGTAAATAACTAGAGCAGGAGAGAATTGATCCGCCGCCCTACTTACAGTGTTCGTCGCAGCCGACATTGGATCATTTGGAGGCTGAAGTCGGGCAACAAGCGTTACGTCAGTGCTTAGCTGCTCAGAAAGTTGATTACTTCACGTTTCTGAAGCGAAGAGACGAAGGCGACAATGGTACAACCGAGAAGAAGGCAACACCTGCCTAAATTTCTCAGCCTTTACGTCACTCATAACTGCATTCTTCTCGTGGTCATCTTCGATTAATCGTCTTTCATTTGTGCAACAAAGTGTCAAGTACACTTATTACCACTATGATTAATCTCGAAACGTAAATAAATACTTGAAAAGGTTGTGCAATCAATGCGTTTTGAACAGCGCAATGCGTGCAATGCGCCATATGATTTAACTCATGTTTCATGCATTTGCATGCGTTATACGGCCTCTCATCTCCACTATCCATTAAAGAGCGTTTCTCTCCCGAAATTCCTTCAATGAATTTTTATCACTCGTCAACGCATCATCGGCTGTCACCACTACGTACATTGCTTGCGCCCAAGCATGAATAGCATCGCAGCTTTTCTTGTGTTGGTTGCATAGGCATGAAAACCTCTGCGCTGCCTAGAACGTTAGCTGGTTTAGGTAAGAAAACTTGAAAGGAGAGCAAAATATTTGGAGTAAATATCGGTTGCAGTAAACATTCTTAAGGGCGCGTGAGCAATCTGCTTTCGAGAAAGAAAAACTCTTTTTAATTTCGACTCTAGTCAATTCCGTCTTTGTGGAGGTGGCACTCCCTGATGGCGGACCAAGGAAGAGACACGGCTTCGTCTTGTTTCTCTTTCGTATCGTGCCTTTCGATGCATGATACTATTTCGATCGTGCCAAAGTTGGAGTAAACGTTCGCACATGGGCGTGGAACAATTGGTTGTTGAGAAGAAGAAAACTTGCTTATTGTGGAGGTGGCACTCTCCGGTGATAACGTAGACAGACACGGTTAATTATTCCTTCTCTCTACTATCCTGCATGTCGCATCTTGCCGCTGGTTTCGTTTACATTTTTTTTTCACCTAGCTGCTGGTTTACAGGTAAGCTGCACAGCGCGGCGTCTGTAATTCATAACAGCTAGCAGCGCCACTGCGCTCCCAAAGTGCAGCATTTTCCCCTGCTGTATAGCATCTGTATGGTCATATCATGACATTCTTCTTCAGAGTACATGTTAGCACTGTTATACCTACTAGTGGTAGACAGGTAAAGCGTTCGCCTGCAACTCTGCATGACGCGAATTGACATCAACGCGGAGCACTGCACATGTTTTTTTTCTTTCTTCATTCGTTCATAAAAATTCTCGGAAAGCACTTTGGGATTCCTGCGACGGTTATACAGTAGGGTGCCTGCCGGCGCCAGCGGCAGGCATCAGAACAGGGTATGGAGCCCATAACAGCCATCACGGTAAAACAGCGAAGCATTGGGCGCTTTTCTCGCGGGCCCCTTTCTAATGCGTTTAACTACATTCTCGCGCACGTTTGACCTGATATCCTGACGTTTTTCTAGAATATTTTACACCAGTTCCCCGAATTAAAATGCTTACACGCACGAAAAGCTGCGGTCAAGCTGCCTATGGGCGTACCATCAGTTAGCAACATCAGACGCAGCGAGAGACGCACGTGCGTATGTAATTAACCTTGGGGGTTAATTTGCGCACGCCGAGCAGCCAGCGTCTGGAACGCACGTTGCCCCAGCGGTGGCCATGGTTTTCTCTCCGAGTTTAGCCCGTTCTCCTTTCAAAACACAGCATACACTACGCAGACGCACCCCTGATTCTCAGCGCGCGTCAGTGCAGCGTTTACGCATGCACCCGGCGATGTTACAGAGGTGAGTGCGTGCACATTATCGCCCGTGCAGGGCACTGGCATCCATCGGGTACTGAGCGCTGATTACCGACTCATTAGTGCGAAATGTTCGCTTCTCCCGCAAATTAAGGTCAAACATGCACCTTGGCTATGGCGTTTCACCGGACACACGATTCTGTAGGTCGGAAAGCGGAAGACCCTAAGCGGAACCTCGGATCGCGTCTATCAGCTAATGGCGCGCAACTGCGAATGCATCAAGGCACGTCCGCTAGGCAAGCCTTTCTCAAACTCGAGGCTGGATTCTTTAAATGAAGGCCGGAAATATCGCAGTACTTCGATACTTCCGTGTTCATCAACAAATGCCATGCATTACCTGTCCTGCCCAACGATTGCATTCTACAGCATTGCTTAACATTATACCCGAAGAAAATACTATAAATAAACAACACTAACTGGCAAACTGCGTTGTAAACATCGCTAGCGAAATCACACGTCCTGTTTGCGTTTGTGCCCTTCGCTTATGCTCGGCATTTGGAAAGTCATGTAGGCGATGCAGACGGCTTAGGAGCCACCTGCTGATTTACTGAAGCACTTTCATCGCTACGGATGGATATAAACAAATGAGTTTTCGAGGCGTAAATGTTGCTAGGCTTTGTTTAAGGCGCTAAATATTTTTTATGCTGTGCAAACGTTTTTTTTTTATTTTCTCTTCCCCCCTTTTTCTTCTTTTTTTTAACTAGTCAACTTCTACTGTGGTCAAATCGCTGCTTTGCACGCTCAGAGCTTTAGAGTTTTCTAAAGGTAAAAAGAAGCTTTATTTTGTGCATAATGAAAGGTCAGTGAACGATGCAGCACAAAAGTAAAACCTAGGATGCCATTACCGACAATGACCAGCTGGCCATAAATTTATTGCCATCTGATGAATATATTCCGCAAGCAGCGTCATAGGCAACGGAAACGTGTGAGCTGTCACAGTTGCTAACTTGTCCGCTGCCTACCAGCGTTCGAAAAAAATCAGCTGCCGGTGCAAGCGAAATGAAAAAAAAAACAAAAAAAAAAACGCGTTCGCTTAGGACCAACCGTGTTCCACGAAGCACTACTCTGTCGAACTCCTGAGCTATCCCCAATGAATCTCGGTCGTGCTATGTGCTACAACGCAGACAAGCCACAATTCCTGCGCGAAAACAGAAGCCCCGCGCCTGGACAGGCCATATATTCCGACAAACCCTACCGCTCCCTCTGCATCCACCTGTTAAGTAACCTGTTTTGGGGTTGGCTCTTGGAGAAGCACCGGCCTCTTGCACCTCCCCCGCTGCTTCGCCTCATCGCCAACCTCGACGCATCAATCTCTCGGCGCAACTTTTCGGTGACCCAATGTCCCCGGCTATCCTTGGTACCAGTTTCCAAAGAGGTGACCATATGCCAGCTACAACATTGAAGCTACGAGGTTATTTTCTACGCGCCTGTAAGCGTGTTTCTGAGTGCGTGTGTGGGGGGGTCTCCTACAGGGAGTGTTTTCTTGCGTGCGTTTGTGCGTGCGCCAACATGAGCGCCCTTAAGGTGGTCGTGCGAGCGTACGAATGTGATCACCGTTCATGACACTCCGTTTTCATTTTCTCTCGCTTTGAGCGCGTACCGGTGAATGTGCGTCCATCTATGTACTATACGTTCATTTGTGTACCTTCATGCGTGCGCCTCTGAGCACAACTATATCTAAGGGTGGCTCGTCCTTTCTTGACGCCCGTCTGTCAGCTGCCGGCGCCTCGCCGGCAGTCGCCGGCAGCCCTGTACCCGCGAGATGGAGGGACTGCCGCTTATTAATATCCCAGTCGACCGTCGAGACTCTATCAATTACACCCCGACGCCATGCGCGCTGTCATCTCCTCCCCGCGCCTCCTCCATATAAGAAGGTCAGGCCGACAGATGGTAGCGTGCGACACTGCATCTTATTGCATTTTTGCGGGTCATATTCCAGTGGACTAAACAGAAGGCAAAGTGAAGCAATTGAACAAGTAGCAATGCCTCGCATAATTTTATTTGAGGAAGCTGTTGTCTTGGTCACCCGGCAGGAGCTGAAAACATTCGTTATTCTATTTGAATTTACTTAAATACACGTACAAGAGAAAACTTCCTTGATGACTTCAGCAGGTTAACGAAGCAGTCAACAATGTTTCTTTACCCGTTGTAGGGCTGATCAGATCTAGCTTGGAAAAATGGTTGAACTCCGAATAGGTAGTCGACCAAAAACCAGTCAAAATCGCTCCACACTCTGCCCCCCCCCCCCCCACCCCCTTTCCCTATTATTGCTGTCTTTTCGTTTGACAATCAAATGTGGAACAGCCTGTGATGAAAGTTGCCTACATTTCCAATAATGTGAAGTGAATAAATCAATATCCTCATCGTACTGACTAGCGAGCATGATGGTAGTTTCAGTTTTGTGCACCCGCGACCTCTTCATCATTGTCGACGCTTTAAACTAGTGGCAAAATATCAAAGCTCGGCAGCATGTTTATGCTCGGCTATAAGTTACAGGAGCGTGTATCACTTCACCTAACCTTGGATAACGTTCTCCAGTGGTTGCTCGAGGTTAAAATGACTGACGCTGCTAGCTTGGATTTCATTGACACAAATTTTTCATCCAAGCACCTAAAGTTTCATCATTTTGACGTATTCTCATCAGAGCACTGGCTCTGATGAGCCAATGCTCTGATGCTCATTCCACACGGTATGTGTGGAATGCTTTCCTGCTCTATTGTCCATCTGCTTCCTGTCCCCTTGTTGCCATTACTGTTATGGAATCGTAGTTCCTTTCCGCATTAACTTTTTTTCGCCAATTTTCGTCTCTTTGCATTATAACAGAAAGTTTGCCTTCCACCTTACTTTAGCACATTGTGTGCCACTAACAAACCTACCAGCCCGCCATCCTCTCGTACTTTCTCTAAAACCGTAGTAGTCAAACTCACATAAACCGAACTAGGATCCCCGCAGCCGAAGCCAAAAGGCTGAAGGGAACGCCGGCTGGGCTTAATTGAAGGAAGCCAGCAGAGCCTCCACTGCGCTCAGCTTCGATAATACACATCATGATTGGCTGCCAGCGCCGTCACCTCGGTCCCTTCAGCTCTGATAGATGGAGGAAGCCCCGTTAGCGTAGTGCGCATGCGCGAAGCCCCGAGCGCCGTCCGTGGCCCCCAAAGGGCACCCATATGCCGCCGACGAACGCACTGACGGGACTAGCTGGTAATTTCTGGCTGGCATCGGCCACAGAGCCCCATCTGTCAGACCGGCGGCGCTCCGTACGTCTCCTTCGCTTAGCGAGACCGATGAAAGCTCGCCTTTCCGACGACCACAGCCTATGCGCAAATCTTGTTCGTATACGGCTTTAGCAGCTCGGGCATTCTACGCCTGCTGGCATCCCCCCAACGCACCTCCACCCAGTCATTCAGGTGCCGCGTAGAGCAAGTAAAGAAACTGCATTGAGGAAAAAAAAATCTCATTACGTTTGCAGAATCGTCCAGCAATCCTGTTCTAATTATACTTTCTTTTTTTTAGGGAGGTGTAGTTCTGACTCACTGTAGCGTCCGATTCTGCCACGTCGGTCTCGCTAATGGATGGATCAAGCGCAGCTCTTGGCGAGTTAACGATGAACGCCGTTGAATAGAACTTCTAAATGAATGCCGGTTCCAGATGTGCGGGGCGCGTTTCTATTAGGGCGCGTCTCGCTTCGAATTTCAAAATTGCGAATTTTTTCTCGTGAAAGGATCAATGGGAATAGCTTCGGCGAGAGGCTGACCTCCGCTCAAACTTTTGAAAGTCATATTGTCGACTCACATTCGTGATCGGTCGGAGTATTATGGCACCAACATCTCTCTTTATTCTATAGAATAACGGGAGGTGTTGAAAATGTACACATCTTTGCTATTTGGGCCAATTCACTTAAGGTCTGCAGCCGACGATTCTTTAAAAACTGCTGGAAGTACACGGGCGTTCAACTTGCGATTTTAGCAATAGGATGAGCATAAAAATACAACAAGAACACGTCTTAAAAGACAATGAGATTTGCCATATAGAAACGAACTAAGAGTCTTATTGAAGAAGTAGAATTGCCTGCGTTGTTGCGCGTTTTTGAACGCAAAATGTTTTCGGTTATCAACTCCGCAAGATTTGAAATTACGATAATGATGCTTTTCAGCTGCGTTTTTACGAAAAGATGTCTACTAATAACGCAGTTTTGCACTATATATTGTAATAATACCATGGAATCATACCATCCAAGCTTTCCCTTTTTTCGCAAAACTCGTGAGTGTGCATCTGAAGCCCAAATAACATATCGTGTGGGCGTGAGCTTCTGTCCTGAATTACTCACGCCAACTTGCATAAAGAGTAGCCTGTGCGTCCTTTCCAGGGACCACTCTCGACACAAGCGGGTACGTTTCTGTGTATCCCACAAAATAGGCAACCTGAAAGCGGGACAAGATGCAATTGATAGATAAGAGGCACACACTGTGCCTCTTACACACGACGTATTCACGTTTCCTCCTTTGATTTTATTTTATTTTTAAATAATTGCTTCATTGAAACAGTACAATCTGCATGATTGACTAGCTGAATGTCCTCAGTGCGTATTTAAGTGCATCTTGTCCACTCTTAGAAACAGCTTTCTCATAGCGTTTTGTTTTTTACTAAGTAAGAAAAGTATATAGGCGCGCCATCCCAGCTCACAAGTAAGCCGTAATCGGTTAGCTGCACATTAAGTATGCTTTTATCCCCAAAATTTACTGTTGTACCGTTTCACTATCAAGGTGTTTGCAAAACACGTCAACGCACCGTAGCAGTACTGCAGCATGGTATAGCGGGTATAGCCACTTGGCGAAGGAGCAGTGGACTATACCTAAAAAAAAAAAAATAATAGTCGCCTCAGGGTGTTTCTTTCTGTTTCCCTTTCTTTCTCGTTCTCACAATGACAACGTCTAGTCTTCTGCATGGATGACTTTAACCTTACGTAAGAGTTGCAAATGGGCAAGCCGTTCTAGGCCGTGTTTGACACCAATTAAACTTTTACAGGCATTTAGCTTTGCTACTGTTCAATTTTACGCAGGATATTGCGCTGCGTATAATCACACTCACATTATGGGTGAGGTGAAGCAAACAAACAAACAAACAAACAAACAACAAGCAAGCAAATAAACAAATGAACGAACGAACAAACGAACAAACAAACAAACGAACAAACAACCAAACACACAAACAAACAAACAATTTTTTTACCTCACCCGCAAAACCTACGTTATTTTGCTTGACTGATTCATTGATTGATTACTCGTATGTTCGTTCAGTTACCGGTACAATAACCGGTATAATTACCGGTATAAACTGTAAGTTATACAAAACAGAGAAGTAACAAAATACCTCACAAGAAATGCATACAAGGCACGAAGTAACACTATAAGAGCCACTACGATTGCATGATTAACGAGGGGGTGCACTGTTCGATATGTTGTAACGCGCTTATCCGTGTAAATTCTCTAAGCGTACGCGTACCAGTCTCGTACACGTACTCACTTGCATGGAGACGGAGTCAACTGAGTCTCCGCGCGGTCACACTTTAATGAAAGTCCTCGTGGGATGTCTTATACGCTTCTCTGAAGACATCCTATATGCTTGTTCCCACATTAAAAAGCCACAGCACGTGCCTATTCCTTGTCGCGACTGTGACGTCAAGCGTCAACTTGAGAGCTTTGTTTACGGTACGCACTTATTTCTGTCCCCGCGCCGGACACTCAGCACCACAAGGGCGGCGTTGAGCGCACTTAATATCACCTGAGCCCATCAAGATACCGAGCATCACGAAGGCTCAATAACACGGAGCGCGAGCTCGCAGTTGAGGTAGTCTAAGTTTGAAACCGGCTAAATTGGCGCCGTTTCTTCGATGAGTTATCTTGCAATGGCAACTGGAGCCTCGTGCTACGCCGACGTCATGGAGAATTCAACTGGCACAGTTATTTGTGCTGACTTACTCTTGTTTTTTTACTTGTTTATGCTTACTGACTTTTTCTTTATGCCTGACGTCAGCACACGAGACATGTCTATGAACATGCGTTTGAAAGACAAGTGTTGAACAGGAAGTTCAGCGCCTGTTCTCGTCGTCTTGTGTGTTTCATCTCCAGTTACGCGCTGGTCACAATAATGCAGCTGAGAGGTCGCTGTAGCCGCTGGTGATGCAAAACGAGACCCCAACGGCTGGAATATTTTTGTTAGGTGGAAGCGTTATGCGCCCCATACACGAACACACATTCTTTGGAAAAAAAAACGTATTTTTTTAATTTCATACTTTCTTATTTCCTTTACTTTCTAATCCGCAAATTCGCAAACAGTGGGGTGAGTTCTCTTCAACAAAGGCAGAAGCTCGCCGGAGGCCTATCTGTATAGAAAGCTTCCGCGTTACAATGTGCCCGGCCCGCTTCTACGCGCGGAGATTCTAGGGTTTAAGTCTGTACTGAACCTTAAATCATAAATAAGCGACCCACTTACATATTTTTTCCCGGAAGCTCGCTTAATTTACGCATACACGTAAGAAAGGAAATGGCGTGTTATCGTGCGCACGCGACTACAGACAAACAGACACCCCGACATATGAAAGTAATAAAAGCAGAAAAAAGACAAAAAAAGAAATTCGACCACAGCGAGACGTAAGGGTGGGTGCACGCCACCATCGCTGAGTCCAAGCAAAGCAGCGTGAAAACAGCCGGGACAAGCGGGAGAGCAACGATGTCGATGTCACGTAGGCGTAACGAGAACGCTTTGTCACGAGAGCACACTTGCGTGGAGAGCAAGCGTGGCTTATCGCCATACAGCGAAAGCCTGTGTAGCCGAAAGGGGAGGGGAGCTAGATGTTGCAACCCTTCCGACACGAGGCATCCTTTTCGCTCTCTGGTGCAACCCGGGGTCGTTGCAGAGCCAAACATCGCCGTGCGTACGGATTGTACACACTGCTGTTCCGATCTATAAGCAATTAGTCAGTATCGAAACCCGTTCGTAGTATTGCGCGCAGAAATGACTTAGAATGTACCATATACATATGGGAACATAACAAAGCCTGCGTACTCTAACGCATAGCCTTCTTTCTTTATTTCCTTTGATTTCTTTAGGACAGAGGCGCTTGTCTTCCTTTAAATGAAAGGTTTTATAGTTAAAAGATGACTATAAGTTTTATTATTATTATTGCACAATTTCTCACTGAATTGCTCACATTTGTGCACACTCTCTGGTGGATTTTCACCATTCTTATTATTCAGAGAACTCAACCATTCCTTTGCTGAAAAATTCATTCATTCATTCATTCATTCAAGCTTCTTGGCGCACACACTGCTGCGTAGTAATAACTTGATGTTACCCGCACAGCGCAGTCGCTGGTACGGCTACACATATGCGCTGTCCGGCGCATACTGATCGACGCAAATTATATCGAACAAGTTCCTTTTTTTTTGCAAAATTAATTGCGGGTCATAACCACCATCAGAAATTCTGGGGAAGACATGCGTGATCCTCTAAAAATTACGTATATCGCAATTGAGACCCATGTCATCAGTGCGGTTGCACGGCAACTCCTCGGAAGGGTACCGTTCCTGAACTTGTCGTGAATGCTCACGGCATGCGGGCATTTTAAACGCGCTCTGTCACGGTAGCCGACCCACGCCTATAGATGGCTTGCGAGACACAACTGAAAGCGTAATTTTTGTCCTTGATTTGCTCCTGTCTCCTTCACGCACGCGGACAGCGGCTACAAAAAAAAAAAAAAAAAAAAAAAATTGCAGCTTCAATATTTAGAACGAAATTCTCGAAGTTACCTTTCGCGCGACCGCTGAACGACCTGTTTATTTACGATGAAGGTACAGCGAAGGCCTTGTGATACAAAAATAATAATAAAAGAGAAAAGCAACTGCGGAGAAATGTAGCACCTATCCACCCTGCACACAGAATAAACAAGCGTTTCCCTTTTTCTTCATTTCAAAACGGAGCTTTATTCTTCATCATCATCCCTCTCATCATAATTCTGTGTTTCTGCAAGCTTAGCTGCGGAAGACTGGACAAAGCCAGCGCACTGCGACGTTGCAGGATTCCGTGCTATTGGCTCTCGGTTGCACTATATACTCGACACGAACGATGTACGTCGGAGTCACGTGTCCGTGCTGCTTTGGAGACCTGAATGACGACGATCAGGGATGAAGCCACTACGTGGCGCATATTTTTCTTGTGAGTGGTCGTGCTAAGGAGGAGTGAAGGTGTTCGAAATGCGCAGTGTATCAGCCTACGAAGGCCACTAAACATATATGCCGGCACTGGAGCGAAAGATGTACGTACGTCTACTGCTCTGGGCGCACGATAGTTTGCGAATAGTCTGAGCACCGCGGCAAAGCACCACATTATATCGGCAAACGGAACAGGAAATGGAGAGAATAATGGTCCATATAGATGGACAAAAAAGATAAGAAGCAACGAAAGCACAATCTGTAGGAATTAGAAGGCAGAGTAACAAGGGACACGTGACGATTAGTTCATATGGAGAACTACGCGACTGAACTGTGTACAAGTGCTGAAAAGAGCGCGAAGCAACAAAAAATGGCGCAGTTTCATCCGAAAGGTGAAGCATCAATTGCGATAGCAACTTAGTAGAGAGTTATACGGAGTAAGGATAGTAGTTTTATCAGCTGTATAAACTTGGACATGCAGCAGCACCAGCAACGCGCAGAACTGTTGTCGACGCCGTCGCCGTTTTGCCCGCGTTCGCACCGAACGCGCGCGGCGTTGCTGACTGTTGCCAGGGCCTCTGGGGGCGGCTCGGAGGTTTTCGACGAGATCAGAACGGGAAACTCGTCGAGCAGCGTCGGAAGTCTTTACCACCTTCTCGCCTCGCAACGTTTTTATATAAATACGCATTTGGTGCCGCAGCTATACGTCGCCTGCCCTCCCTCCCTCCTTCCCTGCCGCCCCCCCCCACCCCCCGGCCTTTAGTGCGACGGAAGAAGTCGAGTTTGCTCTCTCTCTCTCTCTCTCTCTCTCTCTCTCTCTATATATATATATATATATATATATATATATATATATATATGGTGATTGTAAAGGAGGAAAGAGACGCTTAATTCGGCAGCCCTTCAGGGAGCACGGCGTAGAACGCGCGTTTGTTCTCCGCCGTGCGTTCGCTCCCCGTGAAAGCGCGCGTCCCTCGCGCCCTTTCACTCGCACATACAGCGTCCGGCGTGCGGCGACGATTTCATCGCCGTTGACGTCATACGGAACCCCACGGCGACGGCGATGGCGACGGCAGAAATCCCTCTTTGAGTGTCCATATAATGCTATCGCAATAAAAGGTAATTCCGGGAGAACGGTGTACTGGTGACCTTGCTTAATACCCCGCTCATGACAGACGGATGTACTACGACACGGACTGTCAAGGACAGCCGGTCCAAACGTGGCTATACGCGTTGCATATATATATATATATATATATATATATATATATATATATATATATATATATATTATATACCCACGACTCAACAAAAAATGAACAGGCACGACAAAAACCTATGCATATCTCTACTCGGCGCAAAAGCGAGCAGCTGCCAGCGTAATTGACCGATTATGCAGAGCTGTTCAGTCGCTCGCTGGTTCGTTGCGCGGGCTTCCCTCTGCATGCCACGCGGCGCTTAACGATTTTACTTCTTTGGCGCACGCTCTATCCTGATTGCGGTCAGCCTGCGCATACGGAGAGAGCGCGTGTTAGAGAACACGGAACACCGTTGGGAGATCCGCCCCATTTATCAGGCGCTTACACTTTACGACCAATCGATCCAATTCTATAAACACGCGCGATCGCCACACCGTATATAAACGTGAAGCTCCGCGAAAGTGTTGACGGCCGCCATATAGCTACGCGTGCATGGCGCTCGCTTCATAAATAATGCGACGCTTGCTGCGTTTGTGTGCGCGCGCGTGTGTGCGTGCGTGCAATGTACGCTCGCGAGCAAAATGATACCTGCGTGTAAAATGTTGCTCTTTTGGTGACGTTGAAAGTGCAAGAAGCGCTGGCCCACAGGTCGGTTGCTTATTTGAGCCTTGCTATACATACACCAACAACTCTTTTTCGCGGAACGAAAAAATGAGATAAGGGTGGAGCTTACTTGTTATACCAAGTTGCGGAGCCTCGCTTTCGAGGCAAATATGATTGATGCTGTTCATTTTGAAGTAAAAAAAAGCGATCGCGAATCGCAACGTAAATTACAAGACATTGGCATCAGGAGCAGCCTAGCGTATAGGAAGTCACGCTGGGGTACTCCTACTCCTATCAGCTCTAACGATGATGAATTGGAACTAATTAAGTCAGTACAAGTACGCGGGTCTTGCTGTGTGCATGAGCGTGCACGCGTATATTCGAGCATGCGAGAGTTGTTTAACTTGCGTTAGTGCTATGCCGCTGTAAACGCGGAAGCAAATATGAATCTTAGCGCGTCACTTTAGTGTGGTGTTTACTTTTTCATAAGCTCTTCGATGAAGTTGCCCAGTTAGTCTGCTCCGTATCTATTTATTTGACTAAAACATTTGCTAATTGTTCAAATAAACGTCGTGCGGTGCCCACTTTTAGATTTCTGCACATTGCTCCTTCCACCAGTTGTCGTACTTCACCGCTATGTACCAGCGTGCCTCAATAGGCAGCATTAAAAAAAAAATAGGGGAGTTATATTTCAATATATTGTCTGACCTTGAACAGCATTCTCTTGACAACGTCCAGTTACTCCCGTCTAATGAAACACGTGTTTATGGTTGTCGTTACTTCACTGCTGTGTTACATGAGTGTTTTTGTTAAGGTTAAAACTCCGATGTAAGGTGGCAGGGAAGTTACGACTAAGTGCCGTAAAATCGTATGTCGTTAGAATGGAGTGCCTTCTGGCCTATGCTAACTGAAATTCGTTGAAACGTGGCTCATCTTTTCAAGTTACTTAAAAAAAGAAGGAAATAAAAATAAAGCTGCCAAATTCAATTAGGCTAGTGCATTGCAATGAAGCTTGACAAATGGACAAAGGGGAAATGTTCGAAATGTCTGGGTATATAAGAAAGAAGGAAAGCTATTCAGAAAAGTAAACGGCCTCTGCATGTAGTGAAGAATTTTTTTTTTTTTTACAGCGTGAACTGCTTTCTTGCACCGTTGTGAGTGGTGTCGGAGAGCGAATCTGCAACTCAGCAATAATAAAGATTGATATATAAAATGATATGTGGAATTATACTTCCTTCAAAAGCATCGCTGTGTAGGTAAAAGGCATGTTTGACTCGCCTTCTGCGAATGCTGACGTGTTCGTTGGCTGTTCAGGAATACATGTCCACAAAAAAGCACTGCGTGACCACAATCGGAATGCTGATCGGCGCATCCGCATGGCTATTTATTTTCCAAAGCCTATTGCCACCAAAAAAAAAGAAGAAAAGAGAACAGTTTTGCAGTCGCAAAACATCTCTTGCCCCTAACGCCGTATATTTCTTACAACTTTCTTGAAATGTTTTTTTTTTTGTGTTGTGTGAAGTGCTTAGAAATAGTTTACACCAAATTTCACTTCTATAAACCAGGCCATTTTTTAAAAGAAAAGTGGGACGTATTTGTCCAACTGACTCTCTTGAGCCTCAGTGCAAAATTATTTCTGACTACTTCCTTTGTGAAGCAGCATTATTTATATGTTTTGAGTAGTATGAGTATATTAAGAGCTCACGAGTAGTTTACGACTAATTTCACTTCTATACATCAAGCCGTTCATTTTAAAAAGTGGAACATATTTGCCCCACTGGCATGAAGTCTTTTTTCTTTCTTTTTTTTTTACGAGATGCGGGACTAATTTGTCCCACTGACCCTCTAGAGTGTCCATGCCAAATTATAACTGGCCACTTCTCCCGTGCAACAGACGAAGCACGACAGACAAAGTGGTACATCGCAGGCCACACAAAGAAGCTTGTGCGCACTTCTCGCCCATGAATCGAATACCAACGGCATCGGCACCTTTTCGCACTTGCAAGTTTTCTGCACGTGTTTTGACAAGGGCCAGTTTTGCGGACTAGCTATCCCCTCAAGATACAAAAAATATGTGCTTATTCCGAGCTAAAGGTGTACATCTAAATACGAGAAAAAAAAATACTTATCGGGCTTTCCTATCAGGAGCAAATCTGGGCTAAATCCAGGAAGCGTTCCAAAGAAGAAAACACCTTTTCCAACTCTTGCGCGCTTGTCGCCACTAAGTACCTACTCCCAAACACATTCTCGTACGAAATGTTCGAACCTTTAGATAGGAGGCAGCACCTTATAAAAGTAGATAAATACCTCCCTGTGCTGCTGAAAAGTGTTTTCGCGCACTTAACAAAGTGGGATGTTATATATCCCACTGTCCTACGAAGTTCTCTCAAGTGCCAACCATGGCGTTCCGTCGGTGTGGCAATCACCTGGTCATGACGCAAATTCATATAACGAGCGGCGAGTTCTCAAAAAAAAACAAAAGACCAATAAGCTAATTTTGCGATAGCGGGTGCAGAACCCAGCGTTGCGGTGAGTATTTTGTTTGTTACGACTCATTTCACTTGTTATAATTTTCAACCTTCGCCCGGTGCCATTTCAGGCACGCGAGAGCCATCACCTTGATTACTGAAAAGTTGCGGAGGCAGCAGGGCCAGCTGGGGCGCGCGGCATTCTACGTGCGCGAATTCGTATAGCTGCGAGAAGGAGAAAAAAAAAGAACCATGCAACGGAAAGAACACAGGAACAAAGCACACCCTCCTTTTAATCTGTTGCATATGCGAACTTGCTGCACTCTCGTCGGCTTTAGTGCCGGCGAAGCAATATTGGATCGAAATACAAACAAACAGCGCAGACGCGAAGCCCCGGTTCAGCGCCACTCCCCGACAAGCGGTGCTGCGCCTTGATTCCCTTGCAACTCGCTCCTCGTCGGTCATCGACAGAGGAATTCGGCCCGCCGACGGGGGAGGTGCGGGGGTTGTGGTGTGGCCGATGATTCCCTTCTGCAGCGAAGCTCCGCGCGAGTCGAAGACGCGTAATCAGAACTCCCGGATCCCCCACCGACCCGCAGCGGACATACTTGGCTTCGTAGCCCCCAAAACACTTGCGAACTGCGATAGGAGTAGTTTCTGCAGCGGCGAGCGGGAGAAAAAGGGAGCAGGCAGGCCCGCTGTCACCGGCACGAGCCTATAGCTTCTAGACATCGCCGACATCTCTTCCTCTCTCCTGACGAGCGGCTAAACGAATTGGTCGCGCGGGGGCCGCTAGCTGGTGCTCAGCACAACATTCCTTCCCCGACCCCCAGCGACCCTTCTCGCCTTCGCTTCGCAGTTCTTCCCTGTAGTGCCGCCGACGACCGCGTCCCGGCCTGAAGCCTGCGAGTTTCCCAGGCGCCGTCCGGCAATTACGGGTGGAGTAGAAGGGGCGGTCAGCGTGAGGCACACGGGGGGCTTACCCAGCCGCGCACACATCGAGCAGCGTGGGTCCCGCTGTTGGGGAACAGCGGGTCGGGTGTCCATAACCAGATTGGGGAGCTACCGGCCGGCAGCAAGGGGAGGTTGGGTTGGCGGCACGGGGAACAGAAAGGAGGCCAGAGTCTGACGGGAAAATAAAGCAGAACGGCACGCGCGCGGAGCAAAAGAGTGGGCCGGACGCTTCACGGTGTGGGAAGCGGGCAGCCGTGTGGGGCGAGGCATGTGAGGATGAGGGAAAGGCACGGGACTGCACGCTTCTCTATACTGTTGCTGCTTCTGCTTGCTCCGCGGCTCGTTTGTAGCAAGCGGCGGCAGCGGCCCTCATGTTTTCATAAACAGGGCAGACCCTCCCCCCACGCCCCTACCGTTATCCAGATGGTGAGCAGCCGGACGGCTGTGGTGGTCATGCTTTACGCTCGGCTGCGTCCCTACGCGCGTCCAGCTGGTAGAGTTCGTGTTCGTTCTTCGTCGGATTTTTGCTTAGTTGCGCAGTGTCGTAACAGCAGTGGCTACTGAATGGACCGTTAATTCTGCGGCCTCCCTGGCACCGGGTGTCCCGTTACGAGCGTGTGTAGAGCAGTGGCACACTCGCTCGCTCGCTCGCTCGCTCGCTCGCTTTCTTTTTTTCTTTTTTCTTTTTTTTTTGCGGCAGTAGCCATACGATTCGCCAAGCTCACACGCAGAACCCTTTTAGCCCTTGCTAATTCCCAGTATCTCTCAGAGTGCGTTATGGGCATTCGAGCAACCAACGCTTACTCTGTGCCCCCGAACATCCGCGAACATTTGATTGAGGCATGCGTACTAATTTTGCACTTGTTTGCGGTTTTCTGCAACCATGCGGAACGAAGATTGAATTGATGACATTGTTACACGGTGCTAGATTAGGAATAGAATATAATATTGCGCTGATGCTCTACCGATATCGCCGCGGACCATTTTCATTACAGAGGCTGAGGCTTCCACCGAGGCTGTTGTACGAGAGGTGGAATTATAACAGTGGCGCGTCGTTCATGAACGAAGTTGGCACCTCTATTAAATATTATTATATACCCGATAAAAAGAGAGATAAATGAGATGCCAAATGCGGGGAGGTTAGCTGGATGATGAACATCCCGTTTGCTATCCTACACAAAGGAATGGGTAGTAGGGGAGATGTAAACATAAAAAAAAAAGCATTCGCAGAGAGAGAGAAGAATGGAATACATACGCACGCACACACATAGAAGAGCGCGGGAGTGTCAGAGTTGCTTAACTATATAGGTCGCTCGACATAAGAAACTTCAGTGGTGCCTTCGTCGCCTTCTGGTACAAAGAACGTATAAGCCGACACTCCGAGATGGCATGCTCAGAAAGCGGCCGGTCGTCGAGGCGTTCCATCGTTGTCACAAGCGAGTGTCTTTGGGAGCGGCAGCGAGGACAATGACAGCTACAGGACACATTAGAGGGCTTCCTCGCGGCTGCAGCTATCGCAGGTAGCACTGTTAATCATTCCGAAGCGGCAAGCTTGCAAAGGTTTCGTGAAATATACTCAAAGCCACAGTCAGCAGACAACACTTGTCTCGGCTAGAGATAGTCCAGAGGATGCGGAGTCGGAGGGAATAGTTCCAGGCGGTGCAGAGTGGTGTGCCGGAAACCTGACGTGTTCCACTTGGATCGTGTGAGATGATTCGTTTGATTCATGAAGAACTATCACTTGAATGGAGCGTCTTATATCGATTCTAAGGTAGCAGCTCTACAATGTCTACTATCCGCTCTATACGGAACGGACCACAAAACCAACTAGTGCTGGAAATAAGAGCTATATCAACTAGCAGAGAACCCGCTTTACATCACTTTTCAGGGGCTTCCAGGGCACTGCGGCATCATGGGCAAATAACGTGCCAATGAAGCTGCTAGGAGGGCTTCCGAAGATAGCGTCCAGGGAACCAGGAACAGATGCAGCGACAAAGGCTCGCATGCTCAGTATATAAGCTTTCTTTAGCTGAGTAGGGTTCTGGTTTGGGTGAGTTGGTAGCATTCCATGGCGGTAGGTTCTTGCGCACAAGCTAGAGGACGAAGACAGGACTTTAGCTGGCTGGGGCTCCCAACAACTGGCGTAATTCTGTATGACATTTCATAAACATTTGCACGGGGATCATCAAATAAAGGGGCATCTTCGAATAATATTTTTGTAAGCTGACAACGTGCCTTACGTGAAGCCGACGCGCCGAAAACGGAACGAGAACCCCATGCTTGAAACAAGACTAACGTGGCGCTGCTAGTGCAATTATTTTTCTTGCGCAAGAGTTCCAGTGAGTGGTTTGTTAGCTTTAAATAATTGGAATCATCGACTTGCATATGTTTCCCGCTTTGCTTTCTACTCGCTGAGATTTGGGAGCACGGAGCTCAGAAAGGACGAAGAGTCCTGTTCCCCGAAATTAGATTATGAGCCTTGCGGCAAACTTTGACAGAAAGTTATCGGTGCACGCCGTGACGTTATTTTGAGAGGTTCTTGCCTTTTCTCCGCCTTTCCGCGCAAGAAAAACAAAAGTCGTTGTTGCCCCGCAGAGTTCGCAACAAAGCACACCGTAAAGGTCATCAGAGGGACCAAGCAAGTAGTTAAAGCACCATATCCAACAGAAAGTACAATTCTCGGCAAGCCTCGGCAATATTCAGGCTTCCTGTAATAACTAGGTAAATTGCGTTCCTCGGGCGTAGTCAGTAAGAGAAAAGTTCGAGCGAGGGGACTTTCAAAAGGCGAGCGCACGGAAGACTGCGACATCATCAAGAGTAGAAGTTAAGAAAAACAGACAGAAAGTTTCTCCAGACGACACACAACTATCCACTTCAAAAGCCGCGTTTACATTAATGTGATAGTAGGCACATCGCATCGTATTTCTAAACACATGACGTCCGTTTAAACGGCGGTAATGTGCTAGGTAAGCGAATCGCAATAATGAGTGAATCGCAATAACGTCGGACGGCAAACGTCACAGAGGAAAAGTGAGACGGCTGCCGGCGCGTGCGCTACTCCACTAAACGGCAAAACGCGCTCGCCGGACACAGGTTCGGGCTTGATTCAACGAAGGAAGTTGCACCACATCTAAACCCGGCCGCATAGAATTACGGTGACGCCCTAAGTAACGCAATGCGCTACCGTGACATCCGCGTGAACGCGTCCACAGGAAGACACCGAACCGGAACGAATTAAGAGGCACGCGATAAAGGCGAGATGTGCCGCGTGTGTCGTAGCGGGCACAGAAGTGCGACGATCTCCTTGGATTTATAACCTGCTGCTGCTACAGCGTGTTTCGCAATCAGGTGAGCCATTGGGATCGCGTTGAAATGCTTAGCAACGATAGTGTCTCCTGAGACGCAAACTTGCCGCAAAATATATAGAACCATTCGCTTTCTCTTCTCTCTCCATCGAAACTATGGCGCAAAGGACAGCAGTTAAGGGAGTTAGAAACATATTGGCAGCAGCAATGAGGGAGGCTGGTTCTTATGTGTGTATGCTGGAAACGAGAGCGGTGCGCGGGAGAAAGAAATTATATGGTGAGTGGGTCCTGGGTGGTTCGCCTAGGAAAATACGAAGCAACTATAGCTTTGATACCGCAGTGAACGAGGCGCAGTTCCGGAAACAGAAAGGATTAAAGGCTGGGAGGAAACATTAACGAGGGTATAAAGGTAATGACGAAGTTGAGAAAAGTGTGAGAGGCACGACAAATGCTGCAAGGGTCTGAACATGATTAGAAAAAAATCAAAACAAAACCACAGAAGATCAAGAGTTAAAAAAAGCAATAACGACTCTTGAGAACTCAGTTTTCGAGGAAAACAAAGAAAGTAAAGCACAATGACTGGCCAAGCTGGCGGTTGAACGGGAGGAAGGCAAAGCGGTTTAACGCCTGCGCTGCTACTATTGTAAATGTTGTCTGTCTGGTTGCGTACCATGCAAGAAAGTACAAGTTGTTTCACGAAAAATCCAGCAAGGGCAGCGGACGGAAAGGGATAGCCATTGTGAAAACGTGCGAGAGAAACGCGGAACACGCACACGAGAAACAGAGAGAGAGACGAGGGGAAGTAAAGATGGGGATGCCACTGGACACTTTGTCCAATCTTGGCGCAGGCGACGATGCTGCGGCCAGCTTGGAGCCGTTGCCTGCTTTCCTTCTCGAATCTCAACGCTCGCTTTATATTTGTCGTTTCTATTTGCTCCTTTCCTTGTTCATTCGTTCGTCTGTTTTCTTTTCATGGTTTGTGCTTAGCGAGAAAGAAAATGGAGACTCGGGCAGACGCTTTCCTTTGTCGGCGGCGCGCTCCGATGAGCGTCGGCACGCGAGGTCTCCATAATGGATCCGGGTCTGAGAAAGCTATATCCGAGCTCTTGGGCTTATTTGGCCCCACTCCCTGCGCCGAGTCCCCTAAGCATCGCCCTGACCTGCGCGAAATGCATTATACATGGCCGCGCGTGGGCCCCGAAGCATATTGCCTCCAGTGAACGCGCTTCAAATATTTATGACGCGCGGCTACAAGCAAGCGCGCTCACACCCGCGTGCGTGCGTGTAACCTGACCTTTCTCCCGTAGTTTCTTCTGTCTTCTATACCCCCTTCTTCTTCCTCCGTAAGCCTTTGCCGTTGTTTCTCGCCCAAACTATCGCTGGTAAACAAACGCCTGCCTCGCGGTGGTCGTGGCGACACCAATGCGTGCAATCGGTATGAATATTTCAGGTCGTAAAGCAAGTATCGCCTTCTGTTACCGTAAGAAAGAGGCAGCTTCGTAACGTGGGTCTGTGTGTCCCAGTGATCAACTTGCACTGCATAACAAACAAGTGGCAGCCTGGTTAATCACTCCGCCTTTCCTTTTCCTTTCTCTCTCTCTTCTACAATGCATCAAGCCATCAAAATGTAGATGTGTTTGGTAGTACCGGAAGGCTGGCTCTTCGAGAAAAAATGGAGGCAAACGGAAACGAGCAGAGCAAATAAGAACGATAATATGATCAAGAGCGAGAGTGGGGAGTTGTTTGATTTGCTGAACACTCCGCCGGCTTGTGCTCGCGAAATGCGGATCCCATTCGCTTGCAGGCTCATCTTAAGATATACAAGAGGAGATGAAACTTTATTTTTTTTTCTGCGACGGCCAGGTCACACACTTTCCTGCCTACGGCAGATGCACTTCTGCATGCTCATTTTGATAGCCAGCAGAAAACAGCAAAGTTGTTATGGCGACTGTATGTACACCGTGCAAGATGTCCACTCCTAATTTCTGCTCCAAATATGAGCAAGGATGTATCAAAAAACTATATATTGGAGTTAGTGGCAAAAACTTGGAGTGGATGTTGGGTATGTCGAGGTTCATGTATGTGCCAAGGTTAAGAAGTGTATGCTGTAATTGCGCACGTTGTGCGAAATTGTAAATATTTCTATTGCTTGCGCTTTGGGGAGCTGCAACATGGACGTATTAATCTCATGTGTTAGGTGCGACCGTATATCTTTACGGGACAATAAAGGATTAAATATAACCCACGCTAGAGCGATAGCTTATTCGTCTAGAAGTCTATAATCGATTTCTGAGTGCCAACGTACCACTTCGTTCATAGACAATTGTCACCGAAAGTCCCACTGCTGGTCTTTAATTTGAATCGCCCCCGAAAATACGGCAAAGTGGACGTAAGAAGTATTAGTTTTCAGGCATTATGCACCTTTCTTTTGCCCGAAACCGTAAGAAGGATGCCTCCGTATGTCAAAACAACTTAAAGACATGGTTTTTGTTTCGGTGTAATAGACTCATAAGACACGTGACCGGACGTTTCTCTGGGCTACAAGCTCGCAGCTGTTATCGCACGCGCAAAACCGTATATGTCATGCGGCTCGACACACGTTAGAAGTATGGGAATAAAGGATTTCCTTTTTCCTCGAAGTAACAAGCATTTATACTGGTATACGGTGCTGGGTGGCTCTTTGTGTTTTTGTCGCAACAAGCGACAAATATTCGTAGGAATGGTTGTCGCCAAAGCCGGTAACCAAGCTACAACAAAATCCCCAAAGATTACCAGCGCAATGGCGTCATGCTGCGCCTAACGAACATAAGTCGACGCACATAGTGGAGCGGCGTGAGGAGAGAAAGCCCACGCGCTTAGAGCAGCAAAACGGGCTGCCGCGTCAGCCGCGGTTCTGTCGCTAATTATTTCTTCGGCACGCAGGTTCGCCTACTCCCGCTTTCTTTCTCTCTTTTTCTTTTTTACACTGAGCTATCTTCTTCTTCTTCTATAGTGTACTTGAATGCAGAGGCAGGCTTTATGGACGCGGTATTTTTGTTTCAATCTTCACTGCTGTTTTACGCTTCTTCTACGCTGACTCTAGTTGCAAACAAAGGCTATACGACCGCGGCAGTTGTAATGAACCCCGAGAGACACTACCCTCGGGGGCTCGCTCAGAGCTTGCATCAGAATTGCGGTCTGCTGTCATGCACCGACCGGAATGGCACGGGCGACAACTTTATCCTGGGCACGAGCAGACGCAAACGACAATGTGTGAGGCCGCAAGAAAATAGACAGAAAGCGAAGCATAATGAAACGGCCTCTCACCTACGCGATTCCGCGCATATAGTATTTGATCTATCGTTTCGTATTTTTATCTGTTGTGTTTTTCTCAGCTTCTTGCGCTCGTGTTTCCAAAGGTCTCCACGTGCTTCACCATTACTCACCGCTGCCGTATGAGCATGCCATGAGATGCATCTCTGTCTGAATGCTGCATGCAGTTAATGGGTGGCGCTGTTTTTTCTTTTACCAGATGTGGCAGCCCTAATGGTCCTACGTCGTACGATGATGGACCTGCGCTCGTATTTCTGCCTGTCTTTTTATTTGACCGGAACCTCGACTTATTCGAGCAGTACGCGTCTTGTATAAAAGCGAACACTCCGCGCAAGCAAGCGTGCAAGCCGCTCTTCAACGACCTGCGTGACACATCGCAGGGACCGTCCATTCCCATTGGCACGGCTGGTGCATGGTTCCTTTCAAAAGAGCGCCATACCTTCGTCTAAATTAAGCTCTGTATAACGGTCGCAGTGCAGACACGAGATGCGCCCCTGCGGGGGGCTGTAATAGATGTGTTGGAGACAGTGTTATTGATAGCTTATCTTGATGTGGTGATCTGTTATCGATGGTTCTGGTTGATGGTATGTGCAGACTCGTGCAATTCACTCGGCCATACTCAGAAAAGTTTGGTAGTACGTAAAAATTTGTGGCTAGTCTTCTTGCCGTTTTAGTGTTGCTGTAGAAGAAAAGAAAGGATTACAATGCGACAGCTAAAGAGAGAGAGAGAGAGAAATATAAATAGATATAGCAGTGCGACCTCATGTGTGTGCGTGGAACTCTACATACTCGTATATTTAGAGACTCTCATCTTGGGGCAACTTGTCCTCGCCATCTATTTCTATATTTTCGCGTGTCAATAAGACTGCATACTGTAGATTTTTTGAGCATATAACGTTGTCCTTCTTACAATATTAAAAAAAATATTATTGCTGCTACTACTGGCGAAAAGGAGTTGCCGTCACAAATGAAGTGTGGCTAGATAACCCAGTTCTATTTTCATCTCAATATTATCTAAAAAAAAGCACACCACTCAACGCGTGTCAGATAGTAATAAGTGCACTCAATATTACGCCAATAGTATGAAGGTTTAGGCCAGCACAGGGAGTCCAGATGAGCTGTTTCCCATAACAATCGAAGGAAGGTTCTCTGAGCTTGATAGCGTCTAGACGCATAGCTAGTGGGGAAGATAATTAGAAATTTAATTCTGGGGTTTTGCATGCCACAACCCAGATATGATTATGAGGCACGCCATAGTGGGGGACACCGGAATAATTTTGACCATCTCGGTTTCTTTAACGTGCACCCAATGCACGGTACGCGGGCGTTCTTGCATGTCGCCCCCATTTAAATGCGGCCACCGTGGCAGGGATTTCCTCCCGCGACCCCGGAGTTCGAACAACGCCAAAGCCACTACTCCATCACGGCGTGTAAGGCAATGCCCTCCAGCGCAGGTCTATCCTGATATGACATGTGAGTATAGGCCGATGAGGGTGTCCATACGGACTTGCTGGTAGACCATCTTCTAATTTGTTGCAGCGCATGCACAACAGCGCTGACATAGAAAGCGCATGGGACAACACACAGCTCAGTAAGAGAGAGCGAATGTTCAGTTGCGGACTGCACTTCACGTCTTAGGACTTCGGATGTCAAACATTATAGGAGTTATTACAAAGCTGCTCCGGTTCTTTACAACAACTACACCATTCCAACACTAACTTCGTCACGAGCTGTCTCTCCCTTGTGCGCGCACACACACCGTCTTTTGTTTTCCTCCACAGCTTACCTCGGTTTTCCAGCTTCGTTCCTTGCCCGGCTATAAATGAGAGGTGCTTCCAAGATTCGCCGCTCCTCTTTTCCCTCTATTTCTTCCCTCAATCTTATAGGGCCCTAATTTACTGATTAATGTCGCCTCGGCCCTCCACAAAAGGAAATAATGTGAACATTCTTGAATAGCAAAATTGATACCGCTGCAACATGCCGACTACGTGACTAAGCGTAGTAGCGCACGCTTTACTATAGGAATATAGGAAATAATCGCATTTCCATTCGGATCACGTACTCCGCCGCATGTCACGTTTATTAAAATTTAACGACGCCTACGGTCGGGCTGGGTCCATGCAAGCTTTTTCACTTCCACCTTTCTGGGTCACGCGGGCACGCCGTCAGGCCTTACGGAAGAAATTTTCACGACCCGGGGGACATTGGACGTCTGCGTTGGCTCCGCGACCGCCCGCCCGCCCGCCAGCCCGCCCGCCTGCCCGCCTGCCTGCCTGGTCACACATGCGGCGGGCGAGGCCTCGGCGCGTTCGACGCAATTAGGGCCGAATTACAGGGCCCCAACCGGGAAGGGGTCGCAGCCCCACTCTGCTCCATGGCCTCGACATCACGCGACGTTCCCTGACACCGCGTATATAGTCGGCGGTGACAAACGAGACTGCGTGAATATAAGGGGCCGCCGGGATAAGTCGGAAGAGAAAGAGACATCCGTGGTGGTTGGGTTGGTTGCGAGGGCGGGTGAGGGAGATGACTCCGCATTTTACTACGCGGTGCTCTCTAATTGGGTTTCTCTGGTCTGCGGCATAAATCACGTTCGTGCGAACCACCGCGAACGAAACCCGCCCCTTCCAACCAACCTGGCCCTTGTGTTGTTCCCGTTTCGCTTTCTCCTCATCTCGCGCTCATTGTTCCTTCTTCCTCTTTCTTCTCATGATTCGTCAGAGACGGGCGTCATTATGAACCTTAGAGCCCTCTTCTGCTCTTTTAAAGTTAACTTTTGCTGCTATTCCCCTACACACGACAGGGTGGTGGGTCCCTTTGGCCTTCGTCAGAAAGAAAAATAAAGTAAGAAAAAGGTAGAAAGTAAATTAATTTGGTCAGCTTGAGGGAAGTTCAGGCGTCTCGCAGTGCATGTTAGCTTGCTACGGAGCAAGCGGTTGGGGAATCATTAATGAAGTCAGACCAGAAAAGCCTCAAAGTCAAGCCGGGATACTGGGACGTAACTCTGTCTTCTTTTGTCTTCCTCCCTTGTTTGGTATGCACCCCACGGATGTGCGTCTGTAGATTTTGTGACAGTTTCTTCTACAAAACGCTAAGGGTTCTCGTTGCTCCGTGTTATGTTTATAGTGTAGTTTTACATTTCTCTTGTACGTTCGTACTATTAACCTCGAATGTGTCCTTCCAAGGGCCGTCTAAGGAGATTAAAGTTTGTTCTCTCCTATACTTGAAAAGAAACATCAAACACTGCACGAGTATATATATATATATATATATATATATATATATATATATATATATATATATATATATATATTCTTTTCCCAGGCAGGTCTTTTTAACTTCGAACCCTTTAGCAACAACGTGGCAACCCTTTCTTCGCACACTACTCCAAAATGTTCTTGATAATTATGTGAATATTTTTATTCACCATTTGTTCTACACTTATACTTTCTCGGCAACCTAGATGTTCAACTTGCCTTGTTTTTTCAGTGCAGCCAGAACGAAAGCTTCGCTAGTGAATACTGGCGAGCCTGCGCTTTTGAAAGGTGACCACAGTAGTGTATTAGAACACGGTCATCATGAACTCATGCTCAGCTTTCACCTAGGACGCACATATATGCAAGCTCTGAAAGCACTCGACCGTCATACCACTCCCCTTACTATGGATAGTGAGAAGTATTTTTTGCGTGCTTTGCTTTAATATGTGGTTTTGACAATGTGATCACATGCTTTCGCGCATGTGCGATCAAGGACATATATTGACGTGCGACGAAGACTAAAGTTAGTTGAAAGTAGCGCTTGCCCATGTCCCTTACTACGTGTTTGTGTTGAATTTTGCGCAGTATATTTATTTCTTCGCTTACTATGCTTTCGAGCAACACTCACCAAAACGTTATTAAGCATGAAATGATTTTAGCTCCTGCTTTCGGCGACCTTCATGAGACCTTGAGCCAAAATCTAGAGCCGTTATCCGGGAGCTCAAGACGAGAATGGAGCGAGAACGAAACGAGAACATCCGGGCATCGCTGCGAGAGGAAAACGAGATCATCCGGCCAACCAGTCAAAACATAAGAAATGCGGTCGCTGGCCCCCAACCCATTGTACATGACCGCATTACATACGCTAGTTACTGCCCAAACAAGTTACAAAAAAGTATTGCTTCCGATTCTTCCTAATGTTTGTTCACAATAACACTCAAGCTGTAGCTTCTAGTACGCTGAAGTTGTATTTTTCATTTCCAATAGCGATGTTCAAAAGGCAGATTCAGTGCACCATACACTTGATTGTCATCTTTTGGCGCTCAGGCAGGGTTGCCTGTACTCTTTTCAACGCCAGTGGTCCGTGAGTTCCGCGGCGCGGGTTTTGCACCGCTTCCTTCGAGATATGGCACCGCACTGCGTGACCAGGCCGGCAGCGTCCGGCACGCCGTGAATGGCTGTTTGGCCGAGACGAGACTTGCAACGAGGTTCAGTTCAAAACAGGTTCATTTCGGCTCAGTAAGCTTACAGGCCTACGTCGCCGTACCAATCTGCTTTGCCAGTAGCCATTTCATGCTTACATTTACTCTCGATTACGGGAGAGCTAGCATTTCATTTTCATCGTCATTTGTGTGTACAGTTGCAAGAAATCACAAGAAAATAGTCTACTGAAGTAGAGTAACGTGACAGACGCGAATACTACGTCTCGACAGCGCACTTAGCCAACTGTAGAGTTTGGAAAGATGCAACGTGAATGGTAAAACGTTGCACAAGGTTCCGTGAATTGGCTGGCCGGCCGGCACACTAGATATCACACCTGTTCCGAAATGGTTAGGCCTTTCAAGCATGAGCCTGTTGCCAAACGTACAAGCAGAACCCTTGTGCAATCCCCAAGTGCGGCAACGTCTAAACTCAGCTCACGTGAAACACACTGCGTCCACTGGTTGCACCTGAACTCGATGAAAGCGCGGCGTCGTTACTTTCATTGCTTCACGACGCGGTTGCACGCAAAATATTTTTTTTTTCTGGTTGAAGCCCGTTTACGTGACCAGATGGCTGAAGATCTAGATTTTCCTTGCTATACGAGGTTACTTTCCGCCGTGCGTGGCTTTCTAATAAGTATATGTGCCGTATAAGACGCCAACATATCAGAGGGAAGTAAATATTATCCAGACGAATATACGCATACATTAGCTACCTCGTTGTTGACGTTGGTATGTGATTGCTTGTGATGCAACGGGGAGAAATGCATGATCAAAGAATGAAGCGACAAGAAGAATTGTAAGCAGCGCATACGTGGAATCCCGCAACACTGATTTGTCATGTACTTTTTGTCAGCAGAGCGTTTACTTTTTTTATGAGTTATATAAATTTCTAGTAAAGGGAAAAAATTAAAAATACCATATCGTAAGCTGACAAATAGTTGTCCTTCCAAGAGCAACCAACACTTTTTGTCATATTTAAAGGCGTCAATCTTTCCTGAAAAAAATGCATAGTTTTCATTTGACAATTTTTGCAGAGGTGGTCGCGTAAGTGCACTATTCTCAGAACAACAACGACATGGAATGCATGCCCAACTTAGTTTCTATTTCGGCGTGCTTACTTCGACTGCGCAGTGGTAGTGCTGGAACAACTGTTCACATTAATTTCATGTGATTGGTTTTTTTGGGGTAGTGGTATAGTAGCAGTATCTAATTAATATCAATAGCTGGCGGCCCAATTAAGCCATGCATAAATTACAGCTCGAACGTTCTGCGGCACAAATTAAACGTGGAGATTGTGTTTAGTTCGATAATAACTCAAGTTTTCTTAACCTGCGCGTGAGCCTGCGCGATGTTTCACATGTTTTTGCAACAGTAGCTTTTATGAAATATTGTCGGTCTTAAGACATCGATGGTGTTAAACGCTGCTTTAAGGACTATCGGGCGCAGCATGAGGACAACAAGCTAGTATGATCCTGGGGCTTAAAGTGCCTTTTGCACAAAATGAAGGACATTTCACTATGGTCTTCGCCCATATTATAAATAGGTCCACAACCTGTAACGAACCCTGTGGGAGAGCCGAAACGCAGCATTTAGGAGGCAAAAAGAGCTTCTTGGAGTGCCGAAAAATAAATTGATGTGTGCGGAGCACAATGAGTGTGTGTATGTGTGGGTGTAACTTTTACTCCATGGACACCGGAGGCCACCAGTGCGATCCACAAAGTGGTTCGCTCGGTGCTCCCTAGAGGCCCCCACCCTTTGCTTATCGAGCCTACATTCAAGCATAGACTTGCATGAAAGCTCTGTAACTCCGCTTTGTTTCACTGCACGCTCAGTAGAGGCGATCTGTATACGGTGTGAACGTTCGTCAGCTGGTTGCGCTCTGCTTTAATGGGATACATGGCCACAGAATGCAGTGAGTCCGCATTATGTGCTTTTCTGCGTTCTCGGTAAATAATGTCATCGAGGTCCGAGCTATAAATGTGTTTCGGGGATGCCCACAAAGCATCTACGCGGACTTTAGGCAACTTCCATCTGGGAAGGCCGCAATGACGGTGCTTTAGTGTATTGGCAATTTTTTTTAGGGAGCCAGACATTTGACTTTGAAACAAATGCATTGTCCTGACAACTGTCAGCTTTGTCGTGGGTTCATTCTGCGTATCCCCTGGCACTGATAGTGCTGCATTTGTGCATGTGGACCACACAGAAGGGAGGTAGTGTTTATTTACTGATGTTGCAGCACCAAAAATTAATATATGTGCTTGCTTATCACTTTTATCTGTACAAGTGGTACGCAGGATTACGAGGTTTCCCAGACATAAACAATATGGAAATGTGTGAGCTATCCCATCTACGAATTGTTTACCCATTAGGCGAGTGTAATAACGAATAATTGAAAAAAAAACAAAACAAATATTAGCTATACTTCTCTGTGAAGACATAGAACACCAATTTTGAAAATGAAACAACGTAAAAAAATGAAGGTGTCGGCGGAAGCAACTACATCTCATATTTCGCTAGCCAATATCTTGTACAGAAAGAGATTTAAAAAAAAAGCAAAAGTGGCATATGCTTTCAGTCACAAAAGAAAAAAAAAACTGGCTGTGTAAATGCCTGTCGGCAGGAACGAGAACGCTTCATCACCGGCGCATAGCCAAAGGCGACGTACTGGCTGATGTATATAGGTTTCTATTATTGACTTCGGGCTTTGCATGTTTTACCGCCCCGTGTCATATACTATAGAGCGTGTTCCCCCAAGCGCTCAGTGAAAGACTTTACTAAATAGCGCACGTGCGGAAATACCTGGTTCCCAGGGATGCAAATATTTGCAGGCACAGAGCCCGGAGCGCCTATACTATGTTCAGTGGTGGAACAGTGCTCCCAGCTGTTCTTCCCCTCTCTAACCCTTACTCCGGGGGAAAAAAAAGAGGAAACACTGAGAGCAGAAAAATAACCTAACACGTTCGGAGTCCTTTTCCTCGCTATTTGAATTATTTGGAGGCGGCCGCTGTAGAAACTCGCACGATTGCGGATATCTCGTTTGGCCCAAGGCGGTAGGGTTGGAAAAGAACTAAAACAACCGTTCCAGAAATGTTAGGTTAAAAGAAACGAAGGCCGAATTAGAAATATCCGAGAAGCCCGGTGGGGATCTCATCGGAAGGTGAGTCTCACAACAGTAGTTTCTCCAAACGTCCTATTTGATTCGCTTCCGTATTCAGTTTTTTTTTTCTTCCACTCCCCTCTTCCTCTTTTGCTCTCTTTAACTTTCTTCCTTCGAGAAAGCTGCGTGACACCCGCTCACGTCGCAGCTATTGCAGCTAACGACCACGCGGAATCGTTGACGTTGCGTACTTTTCCTCGCGGGCTGCATTGGTGCGTCTGCGCATGCGTACATATACTGGCGTGAGCGAGAGTGACCGTGTGTGCTGCAACCAGTTCGTGCTCGTTGCGAAATCGCCGGGCGTCGTTTCTTTAGCGAGTGAACAGCTTGGCCACGCGCTCTCTGTCGACTCTCAGTAACACGGAGCCTCATTTCTCTCATTAACACGCTTTATTGCTACGCCAGCTGCCTCCTCCAGGGACGTTCGAGTTCCCGCCGCCGCCACCATTTACAAGCTGTACCATGGCTCGCCAAATATGTCGCTTCGCCGCCGGTTAACTTTCCCTTTCCCATTCTTTGCCCTGTTGCGCACGCTCAGGCACCGACAGGTAATGATGATGAGAGTAAATTGGAGTGCTGGGCAAAACATGAGGAAAAGTCATTCCTGACTAATTCGGCCTCCCTCGTCCCTACTTTGGACGCCCGATTCGGTAATGTGCTCGCCGTCTCGTTACCACGCCTGTTAAATAAACGCAGCGCCTGCCAAGCATTGCAGACCGTACTACGGCAGGGACGCAGGTTCTTAGTGAAGCGAAGTTTAGGGCGTGCGCTGCAATTAATTAAAACTGCAAATGCTTTCAGCCCGGCCTCCTTTCGCGAAAGCAGTAATAAACTAGACTCCTGAAGAGAAGTTTGCGATATGAGGTGACATTGTAGGATTGATTGCCAAAATTTACGGCAGACTCAAACATTTGCAATAACCAAGAACGCATCACATAAATGGTGAAAGTGCTCAGAAGGATATATGGTTTGACATCTGTAGTTTATTAGATAGGATAATATTTTGCCTCACAAAAAAGTATAAAGGATTGCCGCAAACGCACACACACACACACACACACACACACACACACGCACACACACACACGCACACCACACACACACACACACACACACACACACACACACAGACACACACACACACACGCACACACGCGCACGCGCACGCACACGCACACAGACACGCACACACACACACACAACACACACACACAAACACACACACGCACACACGCACACGCGCATGCACACGCACACGCGCATGCACACGCACACACACACACACACACACACACACACACACACACACACACACACACACACACAAACACACACACGCACACACGCACACGCGCATGCACACACAAACACACACACACACAAACACACACATGCACACAAAGAGAGAGAGAGAGAGCGATATAGGCACGCACTCGGAGTCCTCATGGTGAAAGACGCATATCGGAAATATTATGTCGCAGCGTTTCGATCCAGGTGCAAGCAAAAATATAATAATGAAGCGTGGAAAATTCCGCACATCTCGCCTAGGAGCACCAATGATAAACGAGCCGTCTGGGACACCTGATGGGTTTTTGACAGCGTCGTACAGTCAATTTGCGCACACGCACAGTAAACAGAGAGGCCTCTATAGAAATGCATGGCACTTTCACAAACCTAACTGCGAAACCATGGCATTTCCAAAAGCTTGCTTCAGAAAGAGAAAAAAAAAAAGAAGTGTTTTTTTTTTTTTTTTTGAGAGAGCACTACGCAACGGTTAAACTGGTGACATGCGCTGCAACGCTGGAATGGTTTACACGGCCGCACTAGCGCCATACTTAATGTGCGCCCACAGACTCACTTACACATTATAAGATGCCCCCCTGTCCTCGTGGCACGTATATTCAACGGCTTATCAAGAAAATCCATTTATCTATTGGCTTTTTCTATTTATATTCTAGTATTGGTCAGCGACTGGGGTTGTTAACATGCACAGGTTCGAGGTTTCTTTGTAGTACTTTGATTCTTAGCGAACACTAACGCATATTCTCGAAGCAGTTTGAACGCATGGGTTCTTAGGAATCCAGATTCCTACGAATGCTGATAGGGGTTATGGCACTAGTAAAGAAGGCCGGCAGTTATTACGAAAGGGAAAACGTCGACAGCGTCAATTAGGCTGACTGTTTACTTTAGAACGACTGTTTACTAATGCATAAGGGGTCGCCGAGTGAATGTGCTGATCTAGTGCGTTGTCCACCCATAGATGGACATGCATACATTTCACTGAAAATAGTGTTCATGTTTATTAGAATCCGTTTTACTCGTTCTTTTCACAATCCTACTATATATATCAGACTGTGACAAATGTGCGACAAATGTAATAAAACGTAGCCCTGTTTGCGAGGACTACAAAGCGACTCAATCTGTCTAGTACTGCCATATTCCTGTTTTGTATTCTACCACGTAAAAAAAGAGAAAGATAGAAACAAACACGAAAACAAAACATTTTTTCCAACGTGGGAACACCAAAAAGAGAAAAAAAAAGACGAAATCGACCCATTTGCGATGAAAACAAAGTTTGTTGGCACCTATGCAGACAATTACGTGCTTGATGTTTTCTTTTTCGTTTTTTGTGCTCGAAGGTGTACTCAGCCGTATACAGAATACATAGGGGTATACATTGCTACGCATTGCTTCGCTGCCGCCTACGCGTTGATATTCTTATAAATTATGCATGCCGATATCGTCGATGTAGCATATATGCGACGTTTGCCTGTTTCAGCGCTGGCTGACTTTTTTGCCGGGTTATGCCTCATTTCATTTCTCACGCATCAAATTCATTTGATATTCGCTTTCTTTTCACAATATTCCTGTCAGGATAGATACGCCACGTCAGCGCCGTTTTGAAAGAGTTCGTGCTATATTTTTTCTGTTCCTGTTGCTTATTTTAAGAAAGTACTAGAATAAACCCTCCACGTACATGTAGGGTTTATTTCTGATGGATCTGACGACTTTTCTGGTGGATTTTACTTTGAGAAATTCAATTTTTTTCACTAACGCCTTGCGCTGCGCGAGGGGCCCGCCCGGTCAGGATGGTTCGGGATGATGTGGTTCGGCATGATTATTTCCGCCAGACGCCCATGCTTACGCCGACGCCGGATTTTCTGCGACACGGAGCCCTTAACGCTATCGCGTAAAACACAATTTGGATACCGATTCCCCAGATCTGACTTCACCGCAAAGGTACTCAGCTTGCGGCGAAGCGAACTTTACTAGACGGAGCATAAACCGTGAAATCGGCTCAAATGTGATTTTTTTCGTAATATAGTTAACTCAGAAATACCACAAAAGCTGTGAACTAAAAGTAATGACACGCAAATAATATAAACTTGCAGTAAGCTTATACAAGTGAAACTCAGCCACGAAAAAGGTTTACTATTAAACTGAAATACAATAACAGGCAGATCAAATCGTAATAGCTAGAGATTATGAGAATAAAATATGTCAAGCAACAAATTGCTACAAATAAAAAACCCGAAAAAAAACGAATAATGGTAATGGTAGTACATTATACAGTACGACACTAGAAAGGCGGTGAATGTGCAATGTGTCATGTCTAATACCTATCTTCGGTGAGACGCAGTGATAAATTGCATATACAGTGGAACCCGGATTTCTCGAAACCACGTATAACGAATTATTATGTCTAACGAACAGCACATAAATCCCCTTGAAAATGTTGGTATACAATTTTTATTGTATGTATCGAATTACCTATATATCGAACTTTCTAGTGATCCCCTTCAGTTTCGATATATCCGGATTCGACTATATATATATATATATATATATATATATATATATATGTGTGTGTGTGTGTGTGTGTGTGTGTGTGTGTGTGTGTGTGTGTGTGTGTGTGTGTGTGTGTGTGTTATCGGGGTTTTCGTTTTTTATGACTCCAGTTACCATGCATTAGTTGCGTTCGTTTCAAGCAACTTTCCTGAAACTTCCTAGAGGTAGCTGCCCTTCAACCAGAAAAGGCATGACAACCTAGCATTTCTACAATGTAATGTTTGCCTCTTAGCTCAAGGTGTTAAATCGGCAGCATCTCATGGTGAAACGAACATATTTGTTTGACTCATTTAAGCATTAATTAATTAGACGTTTGAGGCGCACTAATAATGTCGCAGATGTAGCAATCCTTGTTCGTAACAGATTTTCTTGCCAACAAACTGCTAAGTAGTAAAAAAAGAATGAGACAAGAATAAACGAAATTTTAACGATGTAGTGCCGCTGAAGCAAGCCCAGTAAGCTCACTAAAGACAGTCCGGCTTTTAAGTAATACTCAATTATTTTGCTTGAAAAGACACTAAAGGTTAACCATTTAATTTATTCATGATGCTCCCGGTATAATGAGATAAAACTACTCCAGAAACGAAATGGACATGACCGTTCATGGGATTCATTACTACATTTTTGTTCATTGTCTCCCGCTATGTACTTTTTAATACATGAACACACAATTCCTTTAAGTGTCGGCACTTTTCATCTGCATTGTAGTGCTTAACTCCTAACATGATGGCGTATTGAAAGTGCTTGCTTTGATACAGAATGACACATGGTATGCTTATCACAAGTTTAAAAGGCACTCATCCGTTCATTCTGGCTGCTTCAACGTGCAAACACTAACGGGAAACAAAGTTAGCGAGTGTTTTCAAAGTTGCTTGTATCAACATTCAGACCACCCGTGCGTGGGCTTCTAACAAAAGCACCGCGGTGCTCAAAACCTGGGTTCTCGAGCAGAACATGGCTTAATCTTTAATTAAGTTGAGCGTGCAATTTTCGATAGCGTAAACTTTTGCTCGCGTCCTTTACCGTGCCCTGGGCGGCAAGAACTTTAAAGTAACAAAAGAGTTCTGATAGAGTGATAGAGAGAACAACAAAGAAAAGTCCCGGTACACATTTGAGGAGCTGAATATGTAATAAAGGGTAATGACACGCAAAAAAGAATCCGCTCCACTAAGAATCCGGCGGTGTATTTTATTTCTAGTGCGACGTTTCTATTTCTTTTTTTTTATTCCCAAGCGGTGTAGCTTGAGTCAAGAGCCTCATTTGCATAGCTAATGCTACTTCGTCTCGGTGCGCCTTCAGTTCTTTGCAGGTCGTAGCCGGTAATTTTGTTTTGATGTGGTTTATGCTTTCCACTCTTTGCTTCGCAAGGACGCTATATGACGCGCGTTGGTGTATGCAAGCCAAATGACTTTAGTTAACACTGCTCGACTTTCCTGTTGTTTCGGTATCCGTTGATTCGGTATATTCCACACCCCAGTAACCTCCTTCACTCGTATGTAATTGCATGTACGGAACAATAAAAAGTCAAGTAAACAAATGATGTAAGCATTTGTATGTATGCCTCTTGGATAAAAAATGTGTTATATATTTACGCAGATTCAGCGCACATGGAGGAATCTGTCTGAAGCAAAGCTTTCATGAATAAGTGTATAAAACCAAATACATTGCGCGCAATCGTTCTTGCTTTATTCCAACGCAACATGTAATCTCAGACAACGCTTAAGTTTATGCACCGCACGGCTCACAACTTTAAATTCATGCAAATTTTATGTTTACGCATTACGCCGTTCACAAGTTATGCCGAAATGTGCGCTGCAAATCGTGGGGGTGCGGATGATGAGACGTAGACGTGACGATGCTGCGTGGACGAAAGTGACGTCGAGACGAAAATTGTGTGGTGAGGTGTATGGGCAGATGGGGAGATTCATATGTAAATACAGTTAATGTTTATATACCATTTGTATCGCAGCAGCAGATACCCATTAGTTCTGACAGAGTAACAGCGATGTTACATCTCAATATACGCAAGCAGGTGAACAAGGTAGTTTCATATGTTACCGTTTAGGCCTGTCTTAGTAAAAGAAGTTGATATTTGAGATACTACTTAGTTTTAGTAACTTTTAATGCGGATTTACACTGCAGGATTGACCGTGCAGTTTCCTAATATCTGTCAGTGTATAATTACGGTATTGACGAGTTATCACTACTAAGCGTATACCAAACCGCATGGCACATCACTATTCCGGAGGATCGACAGCGCAGGGTCGTTTACAGTAATGCAAGATTATGCAAGACAAGGTTATCCGCAGGTATCCCAAGAGACTCGGATTCCTTAAAAGAGCTACTATAATAGGAGAAAAATTGTGTTAAAGTCAATGCTGCATTAGCGGAGAAATTACGAAGCTATAGCTCGTAGCGTCTCGCGTGAGTCAGCATTTCTTTTCAGCCCTTTTGGCGTCGCATTAAACAAAGCCTAACGCTCTCCACCACTTACATACCTGCTAACGTAAGAAACTAAATAGCAGGTTCAAAACACGGTGAAATCTGCGCATATGCTGCGATTGAATCCCTACTCTACCTCATATTTTCGAGAGTGGCAGGAGAATAGAGAGAGAAGGAAAGGAGGAAGGCAGGGAAGTTGACTAGACTTTCCGTTTTGCTACCGTACACTTGGCGAGGAGGAGGGGTAGTGAAGGAGAGGGAGAAAAAAATTTACAGTAGGGGTATTGAGAAAGCGAGCGTAGAATCACCAACGAAGCGCATTCCAAATGGCAAATTACCTTCGGCCCCCTCCCCTTACCTCACTCCCTACTTACACCCCTGCCCCCTCCCTTCCCACCCCAACTGCGCAGTTCCACAATTATACGTCATAACTTAGGTTGCGGGATACTGCAGTGCTATCAACGCGCAAAATCAGGGGTGGCAGAAAGGTGTCTGCCTTAAGACTACCCTTAATGCGACTCGGAATTCCCGTCGGTCTTGCAAGGTCTGTAGTCGCGCCGCGAACCTTTTAGTTCGAGTTCCGGTGTGGCTGGCAATGAGGGAGCCACAAGAGCTTCGTACAAAGGAAATGAGACGTATGAAAACCCTGTCTGGAGAGAGCCCTCTCCCACACCCCGCCACCTTTCCGTCCTGCACTCTTCTTCACGTCTGCCACAACTGCAGGAGAGCGAAGACTGCTCTGCGGCCATCCGCAAACATCTGAGCCGGCGGAATTCCAAACACAGCTGCGCGTGGCATTGCTCCCTGACAACCACACCGAAGGAGCGGCGCTCTTTTCGGGCGTCATTCATTGCGTCTTCAGCGAGCTTCTCGCCCTGAATTCGCGCCTCACATTCCCAACGCTCTCCGTTTCGCCACACTCTCTCTGCATCTGGAATTCCACGGGAGCTGCCCGCAAGGCAACAGCCCCGATGAGCCATGAAAACGTTTTCGTGAGCAGGGGCTGCGTCTTAGAAGGGCCACAGGAGGTATACGTGGTATTTTTATGCAAGTATACGATATTTGGAAGGTGTCTGCGCCTTTAATTCGCCCCTGCTACTCGGTAACAAATTAAATAACAAATTATTAAGGCCGCAGGTAGGAAGAAATCACCTAAAAATACATTCGAACCTAAAGTCAAATCATTCGAACCTAAAGTCAGTCAAACAGACAGTTAATCCTAAAGTCAAGCCACATAAATAAGTCAAATACACTCAGTTCCTAAAGAAAAGTCGCATCACTAAACAAACATCAGGGCACAGAGGAAAACACGAAATAAGTTCACAGGTACGCACATCAAGTCAAGCAAACTCGGGTCATATAAAGCACATAGAGAGGCTTGTTTGAAGGAAACTTGTAATGATCTTTGTGACCACGAGTTCTGGCTGTTACTCTAAAATTATGCTTCTTGCGTTGGCATCCTAAGAAATGGATGATTTACCAAAAGATTATAAGTCGGCTGCGCTGCAAAGCTGTTTTTCATTCAAAAGATGTGCTTCACATGCGGAAGGCGAATGCTGGCGGGAAAATGATGTATCGACACTTGCAGCACATTGGCATAGATGACCACTAGGAGTCGTCCCGTCTCGAAGGCTATCCTGAATATATTGTAACGCTCAACATCGTTATTGGAAGATTCGGCAATGCAGACAGGGGCCGGCTGTCCAGTGTCTCTAACGCGGTACACAGCACGTGCCTCTCCGCACTAAAACGTGGGCACAAAAATATGCAGCGGCGTGACAATCGCACAGATGGGCTACTGTGTCAGCGCCACCGCAGGTATCACGGGTAGAGCTGTCGGCCAATCCAGTTATTAAGGAGTATGACTTGGTAAACGCGACACCAAGCCACAGCTTTGTACAACACAGTTTCTTTACATCTTGGTATAGCCCAGGTAGAAGATCGAACATTGGTCAGAGGCTTGTGAATATAGGCGACTGTTCGTTCGTGCAACTCCTTCAGTTTCGCAAGGCCGATGTACAATCCCGTGCGAAGGGTCTCTGCTACATCTGTTCTTGCGAGCGGAATTTAAACCCGTATGTCGCAGTCGTGCGCAGTAATAGGCGGATTCGTCGGCGTGATCATTTCCGCTGACACCACAGTGCGCCAGCAGCCTCTAATAAAGTATATCGTGTCCCTGTTGTGTTGTTCTTTGGTACAACTGTCTTATCTCTGACACAAATTGTTCATGAGATCCCAGACGCATAGAACTTTGAACTTAGGGGGACTGCCTTCGAGTCTCCCCTCCTGAAAAAAAGAATAATGATGATGCGCACTCTTGCGCCGTTAGAACCATTAAGCTTGTCATGCGTCGCAGCTCCACCCGTTAAGTTACCTAATGTGGCTGTTACGTGGCACTGCCACGCTGCACATTTTAATTCTCCGGGTAAACCCCGCCGCCAGATAAGACACTCGCAAACTGCAATTATTCCTTCAACCGCCACCTGCTTATGTATGGCCTTTCACGCTGCGCTTGACTCGCAGGCGTGCCAACAAAACTATTTCTACGATCCTCTTATCTGACGCGCCCGTTTATACGAGCAGTGTATAGGTGCACGCTGAAGTCGCATCGAGTAATCTGAGCGGTCGTGCGTTGTCCACGAGCATCACCGGTTGCAGCGCGTAGTAAAACCGTCGCCCTTGACGCTATAGCGGCGCGGCGCATACGAAAGAACAAATGGCGAAGCAAGTCAAAGAAAATAAGAAGGAAAACAAAGGAAATACGCGCGAGATACGTATAAGAATAAAATAAAAGATAGGGAGACAAGCATTACAGTGGGACCCCCTCAGGAAACCCAGCGAAGCGTACACTCGGCTCGTGTGGGAAATGCGCCACGCACGTCCGCGCCTTGTAATGGGTTGCCCCTGACGTGACTGGTGGCAGTGACGGCGGCTTCGGCACTGGAAGGAGCCCGTTTCCCGAACACGAATGGCGAGCGTTCGAGGAAGCCCCCTTTTGTTTGAGGCCTCCGATCGACACGGCGCGGTGTATATGGTATAGCGCGGCGGTTTCCTGTGCGGTTTTTCTTTTTTTTTTCTGTGGCACTGCCTGGAGGTCGTTTGGCCAATTGGCCGCGATAGATATGTATACAGGGTGTATTAAGACGAGCGTGAGAGGCGGAGAGTGGGACGGCTCTGTCAGCTACACCCGTTGGTCGGTCTCTGTTCATCGTCTATTTCCGCTTCTTCTCGTGCCGCATATAAAACTCCCATCGCGCTGGTTATGTGTGAATGCGCCATCTCGTAGAGGCTGCCGCCGTTGACTACGTATAACGGTTTACAAGTTCATATAGAGTGGTGTACGCGTAAACAATTCGAATGTAAGCGAACACGTTTGTGGCATACTTTGCAACTTTGATTAGCCTAGCCTAGCGCATGCAGTAGTATTCGATATAAGCGTAGACGGTCGGGCCTTAATAGCAAGGCAATATACTAAAGCGCTACATCCATTTGTGGAGATTTAGTACTCGCATGTGTCCACTTGGTGACCGAACTGTGCGTGGATAGATTGTCATCTTTGTTACGATTACCTTCGCTAACACCCTAGTCCCATTTATTTAATTTATGTATCAATGTATCATTGATCTTTTTTCGCTGTACAAGAGGTCGAAATCGAGTAGCGGAGACGCTTTATATTTCACTCGCTCCATAGGAGTCGGTTTACAATACAACACAATGTTTAAAGTTGGCCATGAACTCTGCAAATGCTTAAAACAATGACGATTAATGAAGAGTCTATGTCGGACTTATGCGGAAATTGACCCTCATCTGAGTTATGGGGAAATGAACGCCGCTCTCGTGTTCACTTAGCATAACGTGTTCATTTAGCATAAGCTAGCAAACATACTATCGCACAATTTAAAGGGCCGGAGTCACTGTTGTCCCGTTAAGGTTATGTCAGGTTCAGAAGTTTTTTGTTGCAGGTTAATTTGCGATACCATACTTTAAAACACAAGAACAAACGGCAAAGATACGACAAATATATTTTAATCAAAACTCTGAAGGGTGTCTTACCAAACCCTTAACAAATTGAACAAAATGCCTTGTGAAAAACCCTGCTTGCGTCTGAGCTTCGCCTCACTGTTCGTCGATGTCAGTGGGAGATGATAGAGACTGAGATATGGGGACGCTACAAATGTAAGGAACAACGTATCTGTGTTTATCGCCTGCGAAGTGCTTCTTTGAGAACACGTTTAACACTAAACTTTGCTCCCATGATTTTGCCAGTGCCACCACATCCAAGTGATTGCAACGATGTCTTGGCATGACTGAGTGTTAACCAACGCCAAAAGACGCCAATGAGATATTCATGAAAAGAAGGGTTCACTTCATTGCGTGCAATTTCTATGCGTATTCAACATCAGCTTCAAGTTTGAAGAGCTTGAAATAGGGTTAACGAAATGAATATTACTTCTGTTGACTCCTGCTCCAGAAAGTGCGCAGAAAAATAAGAAAGAAAAAAAAACACTTTTCTATCTTCACAGAGAATTCTAAAGCAACAATTTCATATCTGGCATGCATGCGCCCGTCATCTCACCTGCTGCGCTACTTTAGAATAAATAATCCCATGTGAAACTCGATGTATGAAATCATTGCTAACGGAAACAGTTAAAAAAAAAACATCAAATAGATGAACTGAGGTAAATGGATTAAAATAACCTGTTAAAACACAACAGAACTTCAATACCTTCGCCTCCGTCATTTGCCGCATAGTTCTGAGCAGTTCTTGCTTCTTAAATCTAAAGAATGATAGGCTCACATTCACGAATCAGTATATATGTACACAAGAGCGGTACTTGACAATACTAAATACTAAGGCCAATAATAAAAGGAACGCCATCTGTCAATGGTAAACCCTTTTCATCAACGTACAGTTGGATGGAATTTAGACTTGTTTAATCAAACGAAATCCACAACACTCGTACGAAACTCTCTCCCAAACTTTTCTTGCGTTGTTCGAATATTCCGTATCTGTTAATATAAACTGCGGATCTACTAAGCTGCTGCATATATCGAAGTGTAGTAGACAGAATTACATGTCATTATAAATGACAAGTGTGAAGAATTGCTGAGTAGAAAGTTTTATCAAAAAATAAAGAAAACTGTAAGGAATATTTGGCTCGGTGACCTTTGCCCTAATAACTACTGAATTTGCTGCGAGGGTAATGCTGGAAATAACTATTAAGTGTCAAGCAGTCACTCAAAATTGTAGGCAGCCTTATTAAACAACTTCAGGTTTCTGGCACAGCCATTTCTTATAAAATATTCAATTTGTAGCGCAACAAAAGACACGTGGTGGTGGTGTCGGTTTTGGTGATGATGTTCAAGCAGGCGGGGTTAACCTGGCATATATTGCTGGCAATTGTTCCGCCTGATCCTCCTTTGAGTTGACATCAGGGGTGTTTCATCAAGTGTCGATGAGCCCCGTGTCTCACGTGAGACATCAACTAAGCTTTAGTGCGAGCAATAACCAGCCTGCTTTTCAGCCTAGCCACAACTACTGATTTATAAGTAGGTCTTCAGATTTTTTTTTCATTTTCTTAGTGGTTCAGTGATGATTAGATTCGGATTTAACTTATTTTCGACGTCTTACAGAAAACGAGAACAAGATCTACAATTATTTTTTTTCGGGACTTTCAACCTTTTCTACTACTTTCTTCGAAATCTGCTACTTTTTAAATATATAACTCCTAAACGGGGATCAACTATTACTGTGCATGAACAACCAGTGATATCGGACACTTTTTAGTTTTTGGCTTAAACATAGTCCGATAAACACTAAACACTTCAGGCTTCAGGTACGAGATGTTAATTGAGGCCCTTACAAAACTAGTCTGAAAGTTGGGACAAAGCGATTTTTTTAGTAGTAATGGTATTCCACATTCGCTGTGCGCCGTTTGTGTTTTTCAAACCACGCTCCGCGCCGAAAAATTAGGATGTCATTGTAGTGTGTTACTGCTTTGCTGATGGCCCAATGTAGAACTATCAATAGGCACCGCCGGATCCGTGCCGGCAGAAATTTTTTTTATAGATGTCTTATAAGGCTTAAAGAATCCACAGATTTTTACTGACTTGTACTACAATTTTTTATGACCCGTAGCAACACCGCTTTAGCGGTGGTAGCAACGCCAGTTCATTGGTACTGCACCCCACTTATTCACGTAAAAAAAGCCTTAAAACTGACTTTCGCAACATTCTAAGAATTGCTAGAGCGCTCTCGATTGACTAGTTCAAAATGCTAGTAGTGACACTAGCCAAGTTTTACTGAAAAAGTTTGTCTAGTCTGTTTAATTTTCCATGGCAGACTGAGTTCGATCAACGCTCCTCACGTTTATATTTTCTCAGACGTTGCTAAAAAAAAAGAATGAGTTATTTGAGATAAAGGCCGTGCTGACGTACTTATTTTTCCCCGGCAGTCCCCACGTCTCTAGTTAGAAAGAAAGGGAAAGAGTACAACTGGATACGATCCTTGACAGCGCAAACTTTACTGCAGATGGCTTCTCTGCGTCACTTCCTGAGTGAGCACTTTAAGCGCGCCTAAAGAAACAAACTTCGAGACGTCTCGTTTCTCAAAAGACGCTTACGAAAGCGGTCGCTTATGAAAGACGCGGCAGCTAGACAGCAGAAGAAGGGCTGCGCTCACCTTCGTAGGCTATCCCGGGCCGAGGTCCGCGCAGCAGGACACAAAGCGCGCAGCCCAGAATCCAGGAGCGCCAGCGGTTTCTCGTATCACTCATTGTAACGGTATCCAGTGTGTTGGCCGGGAGCACGATAATAAAAAAAAAATAAAAGGAAAAAGAAACGTCCGCTCCGGGAGTTGCACACACAGTTGAGAGAGCGTAGACCCCGGGCGCACTGTTTCTCGCGACGAGGGCGAGAATCCGAAAGCGAAACTCTCAAAAGTGAGATCCACACAAACACGCACACACGGACGTCCACAGCGGCGGGAAAACTAGCAAGGGAGGGAGGGGGTGGCGCAGCGCTGTGTTTATCTTTCTTCTCTCCTCAGTATGAACGGAGCGCAATTTGGAGCGGCGAGGAAGTTTGGAGCAGCTGAGGCTGCGGCGTCGCTCCGGTGCCGATGAGCGTCGTCGAAGGAGCCGGCGGCGAGGTCGAAGCGGCGAGCTCCAGGAAGGGCCACATCTCGCACCGGCGGCCACCCGTCAACAAGTGGAAGCGAAGCCCTGCCCTGCAAAGCGCGCCTTCGACCGGCTTCGCCCTCGCCCTCGCTTCCCTCTGCTTCTCTCTCGCCCGCTAGAACGCTCGACTTCGGCCGCCAGGGGACGCCACCGCACAAGCGCACGCGTTTTCGCCAAAGCCGGCACTGCTAACTCGCCGCTCCTGAGACAAGGAAAACGGTGGATGTTATACTTTTGTGCAGATAATATAGGGAGTATAGAGGTGGGGGTTGGTGACCGGGGCCACTGGAATTCCGTGACAAAAACAGTGACGAAGTAGACAAATTTTACTTGCCGATAGGCTAGGAGCCTTCATTTAGTGAGCACTTGTGATAAAGTTAGGAAATTTGCAGGTGCAAGTGTAATCAGCTAGCGCTAGACAGGGGTAATTGGAGATCGCAGGGAGTGGCCTTCATCCTGCAGTGGAAATAAATATAGACTGATGTTGATGACGATAATGTGTATGAATGGGGTAAGAAACCGGACCTAATGAGTCGCTTCAATAAATTTTCAATACGCACGTGTCTTTCAACGTTCCGTGAATTCTGGACATCTATAATCAATTTCTACCTGTGGTAGCATTTTAAGTCTACTACTACACGTAACCTCAGCAGTTTCAGGTAAAACGATGTCTCTCGCTCTCTTTCTACTTCCTGTCTTTCATTCTCATTTTAGTTCGCCGCCTGTATCAAAAGAGATTATAAGAATCGAAAGCTGGTGTTTGACGCTAACATGATAATTTGAACTCATTAAATAATAATTGCACATGCTTATAGCGCTACTAAAGCTTTTTTATTAAGCATAGCACTCATAATTGACGATTGTTCTACGATAGCTCTGAAAGGCTACACTCCCCGTCTTCAAAAATTTTGCTACTTATTGTTATACGCAGAAAATGCGATCCGACACAGGCCTAACTTGCCACCTCCAGGTTGAAATATCTAACAGTTGTGAGTCGCATTGTCGCACCAATCAATGGAAGCGTGGAAACTCAGAATCAATGGAAACTCAGAATTGGGAAGAGACATACATCCAAAAATTTTGAGCACAATTTGTTAGAGATTTGCAAATTGCGAACGCAAGATAGGTCCATACAGGCCTATCACCCTTGAACACTTCATTTTCCCCTATAATTGAAATAACCACACACTGCATGAAATAGGTATAGCCAACAAAGAATCCATTTATATTCAATTCCTACACAGTGCAGAATAATGTCGGACAAGGCCAGTGATAATAGTGATAACTCTTTCCTAACCCCTTATCCTATCCCACCTCCATGTGCGTTGCGAGGGGAGTTGTTCCTGCGTCAAAATACATCCTGCATTGCTCCCTGTGATTACAGTAAAAGGCTCAAGAGCGACGGAACTCTACCCGCCCCTCTCATACCTTTATTGTGTACACATTCTTGCAGGAATCGAATACAGTATGCCGCCAACGCTATGTCTCGCGCTTTGCGTTCTCCTTCAGTACTTCGCTTATTGAGGCGACAAGTTGCTGAGCTTCCGACCCTCTTTTGCAAACTGTCGCGAGTAATTCTCTCGGCCCGGTATCCGGCACTCGAGCCTTTCAAGGATAAAAATTTGGAGCACATGGGACGACGTTGAATGCAAGAAAAAGCGCTATATTGTTTGGAACATCTGTATTCCAATTTATACTGTTAGGAACACTTCCCCCTTCTGCCTCCTGTACTCGAGTCACAGGTGCCAGCCTGGCGTTCCCCGGTGGTAATTTCTCGAAGCAGTCTCGCGTGGCTCCCGAAGGGCAGCTTTGGTGAGGCCACCGTGCATCGTAAAAAAAAAAAAAAAAAAAAAAAAAAAAAAAAAAAAAAACTGAGAATTTACGCATGAAACCCACGATATGATTATGAGGAACGCAGTATTGGAGCGCTCCGGATTAGTTTTGACCACCTGAGGTTCTCTAACGTGAACCCAATGCATGGTACACGAGAGCTCTAGCCTTGCAGCCGCCGCGACCGGGATCCAAGCCGCGGCCTCGAGTTCAGCAGCGCAACACCCGCGCATCGTTACCATTGCGCATAGTGTCTTCGATTATCCCTCTTTCTAATATTACCCCACCTTATGATACTTTGCTCTGTTTCTCTCTAACCGGTCTAAGGTTGTGTTTTTGTGCGCTCTTATTGCTCGTTTAGCCGTCGCCCTGAAGTGCCGGGGCCGACGGCGCGGCTTAGCTTGAGTTTACGACTTCGCGGCACGCCAAGGTGAGCCCGGGTTTCGCGTCCTCGGCGCGTTGCCATAGACGAGTAGAACGTGCCGTGCACAGGCGCAAGCATTCTGCAGCAGTGCAGAAGCGCAGAGAAACGACGACGACTGGATTCGAAGACACGGTGAAAAATCTGATGCAACCACGCTTTTCCCATTGTAGGCTATAATACTAGTAATCGATGGACTTGCGTGCCCCGGTCGTCCTGTACTCTGTGCTTGCCGGAAGAAGGCGAATTCGCAGCCAGAATTTAGCTTACTCGTATAATTTTAATGGCTTGCGTCGATCGTGATCGATAAAACAGGGAGGAGTTGTGTCTAATGACAGCGCACGACTTCGGAAGGAACGCTGAGGTAGAATATGGTCGGGAGGCAATGGGATAACGATTGCTTATCGGTGGTACTAGGATGTACTCGTGCACAGGTTCTGCACTAGACTCGGTGTAGGACTGACGAGTTCTGCAGCAGCGCTTTTCTTTTATGCGAGCAAGAAGAAAAAAAAAAGCACCAAACATATACATCTGCATACGTACAGGAAACACGAGAACAAGCAGCTACCACGTTTGCTGGGTAGGAAGAATATGGTAAACTGCGCCGTCTCGTTTATTTTCTGTTTTACGCTGGTCAACCTCATCTACTACACAAAAGTATTTGTGTATGTTTGCTTATCAGTTGATTTTAAATCGATTTCAGATCCCTTTCTTGTGATGGCCTGACCTGTGTCTTAACATAGGTGCGTAAAGGCCAACCTGAAAGAGCCCTGAAGCATCACAGGTACCAAGTGAGAAGCATTTTTTAATATCTGGTGACAATGCATACCAAATAGTTACAGAGGCCATTACTTTCATCTTTCCTGTTATGCAGAGTGCATCGCGAGCCACTGAATACTGCTTAAGCAGTTCGACAATATGAACACAAATTCACGATTGTCTTTGGAGTCTGTCGTGCAACGTTGGACACTCTAGTGAGAGCTGAAGCGAAAATTTTGCGCTTTCAGTCTGTTAACGCGCAGGACAAATATAGTGTCCTTGGACTCCGACCATGCTCCGAAGGACATCCGGTGTGGACAAGTATTTTTCTGGAACCTTTCAAGCCATGCACTTAAATCTTTACTGTTTGTGGTGGTGCTTTTTTCCGCTGTGCCTAGAACTTCCTTGTCTCTACCGGTATTTTATCGATCGTCAGTTTGAATGGTTGTATTGTCCCTTCTATCGCATCCTTTTTTTCTTCTAAATTTAGAGTTTTGTTTTCGCAGAGATTTTTCAGCAGCGTCGTGAACATTCTGGACATAAACTACCTATGGCAAGAACGAGCTCTAAACAGACGCTGAAAGGCTGCTTTTCGCGCACGTATCTCTTCATGAACGCCGCGAATTAGAGTTTAGGCTAGAAAACAGTCCATATGCTTAGCACCACATCGCGAATGCAGCGCTACTGTTTTTATCGGCCTAATTTACGATCCAGTTGCTTCGGAAGCCTGAATAATGAAAACCTACGCATGGTGGCCATAAAGAGATTAAAACAAAAGATAGTGCGATGCAGAATATAGAATTAGCTACATGCAGGTCACTGCTTTCAGTAGTTTAAACATGCCGCCAACGTACCCGATCGCAGTTCCAAACAATTGCCCTTTCAACGCGCATAGCCACAATATCTAGCGAGGTAGCTGTCGCCAGCAAACAATAATAAAAAAGTTACCTTTGATAATGACTTGTCCACACAAGAAACTGTAATTATAAGTGATGGACCGGCTGTTTCGACCACTGCAGGTCTAGAATAACGATGAGGACAGTGTGAGTTACCGTTATGTATTGTGCAGAAGTACTATAAAATATCAGTTATACGACAGTTTTAAAATGATGCCGGAAAGCAAACTTTGAGGCGCTACGTTTTAAAGATATCGAGTTCTCCTCACCGCAAATGCGTTATTTATTTATTTTTTATTTAAAAAAGGGACTCTCCGCTAGGGGGCCGTGGAGTACTGACGTGCCTCACATGGGCTCCTGCGTCTTGCGCTCATTTCTACGGAATAGGCGGCTCACTCCCTTTTATTTCGCACCGAGAGATTCGGCAAGCTACAAGGAATCGGCGAATACCACCTACTTTAAAAGTGAGTGCGTTTTTCGTCAAGATTTTGAGCTTGAACTTCACCGACCACCTCCCGTTTTGCTAAGCCTAACGCCGCGCGAGACCACACCGGCCTGCCGGGGAGAACCGCCGACGCACGTGCAACAGCCACACGGTGCGCGGGAGAGGAGGCCGACAGCACTCGCCGCTGCACGCGCAACACTGCAATAGGCGTACGTGCACTGCACGCCGGGGCTCGGCGCTCGCCGGCGTTGCGGCTGATAGCCAATACTTGAGATGAGCCAAGAAACACCCGCGACGGACGCGACGTCAAGCGAACGACAAGAAGAAACGAGCGCAATGCAAACAGACTCATCGGAATTAGCCAACGTCACGCGATCTTGGACCTATGACAAGAACAGTGGCAGAACTATAGACCTCAATGACCAATGGCTGACATGGGAAAGGAAAAGCAACAAGGAAACCACGCGCATCAAAGCCCCCGCAGTCACCCAATCCACACAACAGCCAGCCACGCCGCCACCGCCGCGCAAACCTAGAATGCCGCCCCTACCTTTGGACGACATCAAGATCGTCTACCGCCCACAAGCTGGCCTTGAACTCGCCAAATGGTCACTTGTCGCAGTCAGTCACGCAGTCGGAAGAGCCAGCGGTATAATGCAAAAGGAATTCCACGACAACGTCCGCGTACAAATGCAAAAAGAAGAAAACCTCATTATTGCAAGTACAGCCAACAAAACCTACGCTCAAAACTTGGCCAAGATCAGCAACATACAGCTTGGAGGCAGCATTTACAACGTGAAAGCCAACTTGCGTCTACCCGAAGATGTTAGCAAAGGCGTTATCTACGGCATCACGCCTGGGACCTGCAGTGCGGAGCTAATGGATGGAATCCGAGTGCCAGCGCGCTATACAGTCCTCAACGCCCGCATGCTTGGACAGTCTACAGCGGCGGTCATCTATTTTGAGGGCCCACACGTTCCCTACAGCATCATTTATCAGAGCGGTGACTACCGATGCAAGCCCTACCGCAAGTCAGTTCAATATTGCCGAACCTGTGGCAACCTCGGACATCGCCAAGATGTTTGCCCAAAACCAACCCCAAATTTCTGTTACAAATGTGGCAAAACAAACCAACCCTCAAAGCATGACTGCCAACCCACGTGCAAGATTTGCGGAGAAGGACATGAAACAGCCGGGAAAGACTGCAAAAAAAAAGCTCGAGCCTAACCCACCACCGTACCAAGTCAGACAGCAATGGCAAAACAGGATCCATGAACGAGACAGTCGATGGAGCTCCAACCCCAATGACTTCCCTGAACTAAGCGCTGCCAATGGACACGCCTCCAACTCAAGCAACACCACCAGTAGCACCACAAGAAGTAGCAGATCCATGTCAAGATCACGATCAAGATCGCGGTCGCGGTCGCGTTCCCGAAAACGCGTGAATTACGCCGAAGCGGTCGGCAGCTCTGGCAGCGCCAGCGTCGAATCGGCAGAAACGGTAACCGTAAGAGCCCTCGAGAGCAAACTGCAAAATCAACAAAGCCTCATAGAAAGACTACTCCAAAGATGCAAAGACTACGAACATGGAAGCAAGCAGCCATCTACAGCGCTAACCACGGAGGCAGTTCATGCCGCGATCGAAGCTAGAGTTCAGAAGCACCTCCTGGCTTTCGAGGATGTCTTTACAAAGAACATCCTCACCATGATCGAAAACATCACCAAGCCTATCGTCGAGAAGATTGCAACCCTTACCACGCAAGTCGCGTCCCTCGCAAATCAAGTAACCACTCTCACAAGCCAGGTGACCGGCCTAACAGCCCAGGTCAACAACTTCATAGCGCACGCGAAGAATAATTACGTCACCAAGTCCTACCTCGACAGCCTTCTCAACGCCACCGAGCAGGGCAGAAAGAAGGCTCGCACGAACAGTCACAATGCATCCCACTCGATCTCACCCAACCGTGACTCGCCCTGTGAAACTGAAGAGCCTAATGATGGCGACACCTAAAACCACAACAAAGAGCCCGCAAAAACCCCTGCGCATCTGGCAATGGAACTGTCGGTCCTTCCGCCACCGCTATGCAAACCTACAAGAATTCGTCAAACAGGACCAGCCCGATGTCATTGCGCTACAGGAAACCAACACCCGCAACATCCGACTGGTTCCTGGAATAAGGAATCCTCCCACCTAGGGTGAACCGGGTCCTGACTCGGATTACCGTTTCGGAAAATAAAAGTTTATTTCTCTCTCTCTCTTATTTAAAAAATACTGCGGACAAGACGTCCAAGCAGGGTGAGCAGGATACACAAGAATGATCACAAAGGAACAGGATGAAACAAGTTTCTAACAAGCTTTTCACAATGTATGCGTCATCATAAGGTAGACGATTAAGCAAATTTAATCAACTTGGTTATAATAAAACTCTAACACGAAATAACACCGCTAATTACACAAATGGCATACAGATCACGGGCGCGGGGGGAACGCTTCAGTTAGTTTATTCCAGTCAGCTATTGTTTGTGGGAAAAAAAAAGAGTACCGAAAAGTGTCAGTCCTTACGAAATCTGGTGTTAGCGAATGAGAGTAGTGGCGTCGAGTGGGTCTGCTTATCAAGGGGGATACGTATGTTGCGGTGTCTAAGGGTAGCCTATGATTAATTAAGTTTGATAGAAACTCTAGTCTACTTTTCTTTCTTCGAAATTGTAATAGTTCATAGCCGTTTGCGGTTAGTAATGCAGTGGAGGATGGCATCAGGCTTCTTCAGCTTATGTGGGCCACGCTAACGTAGTTGAACGTGCGCCGCCTTTTGTTACGCTTTATAAATAGCGTTCGCAAACACGTAAGCATCTGTGGCTCCCGGCTTCGGTTTCAATTGTCCTGATGGCTACTCTGTCGCTGTGGTTGATCGCCATTAAATTGGCCATTAATTTTGGGCTCCTATCGACTAAACTGAAACTCAAGTTATGCGCAGCAGCACAGCTAACCCGTCAAATTTCCGAGGGCGTTCGACGATTTTTGCACCTGAAATCTCACAAGACGTCTCAGCATAGAAACAGAGCGTATGGTGCGCAATGGACTGTTTTGGTTTGGAAACTTCTGACAAAAATAAGAAAGGAATGAACCGCTGGTTTAGACACCAGATGATGCCACGCTCGCCTTTTTTTATTTGCTTATGCCGTTTCTCTGCAACAAACTAAACTTCACAAAACCAATTTCGCTATAAAATAAAACTTCAGCCCGTCGGCTACTTTCGACATGCCCTGCCACGGTTCTCTGTCAAAGTGTTGAAAAGTTAAAAACTGAACGACCTTGTGACTATGAGAGATGGCTCATGGACAGTACATTTCGTAGATCGCTGCTGCGGTATATGCATAAAACTGGCCTCGCATTGTGTCGCATGGAAACATTGTGTCGCATGGCAACCCAGGAGGAATAAATGATAATAATAAATATTCAGCAGCGATTTAGTGGCTAAGTGCGAAATAAATGCGTAAGCTTTACGATGCACCTCTCTGAGGTCCCTGATCTGCGATTTAAAGCGCTTTCATCAAAGTGCACAATGTTGTTCAGCAGCTCACTCGACACCCGTCCTGTCTCATCGAGGAGCGAAGTGCAGCTGAAGGCAGACCGCCGTTAGTTGAACAGATTTGCGAAGGATCCCAAGCATCTAGTGACCTAAGAATACAAGCTGTAATTGTCAGGTGTGCCTGGGCGCGGCGACTGCTCAAAACACCTGGTAATTGCAGGCTGCATGCGTTGACTGATATGAAAAAAATCTTTCTCGCAGTTTCGGTGCTCCAAAATGTTCGTTGTGGAGGCTAATATGTTCTTGTTTATTGCGAATCACTTCCGATGTGGCGTTTATATGCCTTTAAGTGACACCTCTTTCTTACCACAACGCGTAAGGCCAGCCACTCCCATGATTCAATATGGTGAAATTATGTACTGCTTAACCAATTTCGTGTAAATAGGTGTGCAAGTGCATAGTTATCTTTTAGCCCAATGAACACTTATTTGAGTGTGCCACGCGATAACGAGCAGTTTGCGCGAAAAATAAATGTAAAGGTAAAGCATCGACAAAGAGCCTGACATAGTCCAGTGGAGAGAGAGAGATAAAACTTTATTGTGTCCATGATGGGGTCTGGGGGCGGCGGGGATTGGGAGACTAAACCCCAGGCCTCCCCTTCCTCAGACGGCGGTCAGCCCTTGCTTCCTGGCGGCGTCTTCGGCCTTCCGGACGGCCCAGAGCTGCTCTTCTGGGTCCAAGCTGAGCAGCAAAGTCTCCCACTGCTCAGCCGTAGTTATGATGCGTGTAGTGTTAGTGCGGTGGGTGTTGGTTGGTGTGGCTTTCGGGCATGCCCAGATGATGTGATCGAGGTTAGCGCGGGTCTCGCAGGCTTTGCAGAGTGGGGAGTATGCATCGGGGTAAATTCGGTGGTATAGCGCGGGGTTTGGGAGCACCCAAATCCGTAATAATTAAAATCCGTAATTCGTAACTCCTGCAGAACGACCTAAACGGCAGCTGAGCGTGTTTTGCACGAGTCAGATCGGAGCTAGTATGAGAGTAAGAAACCACTCGAGACGAGTAAGATACTTTCCGTATTTAAATTTGCGCCTCTTTGCGTCTTTCTAATCTTATCGCAGCTGTTGGTTTGTTGAGCCGATTGTCTGTCAAAGCGGGGTGCATGTGAGTGTACACTTATTTGATCTTGTATAGAAATTGACAGAACTCTTTAAATATTTGTCTACACGTTAAAAACGCAAATATCACTACGCTGCATAGGGGTTTGGCGTCGACACTGTGCAGTTAAATCACGGCGCCCTTTTTTAATCATTTCTTTCTTCCCCCTCTCGCTCCGCCTTTTTTTTTTCTATAAAAATGGCCATCGCCATTAATTTCTGTTACTGCTTTGCTGGATTTGTTTTTTTTTTTCGGGTGTCGTGAATAAGACTCACGCCTTTATTGACCCCGATTCTCGCATCCCATCGTAATGTGCAAGCAGCCGCTTTTGTACTTGGTTTTTCTTATCATATTTCACTTTTTATCGGCAGCCGGTGATGTTGTTTGGGGAAAAAGGACGGTTCTAATTAAGCGTTATCTCAGTGCCTTTGCGGGTTTCAGTGCAGCTCCCCGAGGCGTTTCTTTTTTATTGATTTCTTCTTCCTTTTATGCATTGTAAGTGACAATGTAAGTTGTCTGGCTAAGCTGAACCCACACGCTCTATAGTAATAAGCCATTACAAAAAAAATGTCACAGTTTCGCCCTAAGGGCGAAGCAATGAATGCGATAGCAACACAGCAATGTCATACGAAGTAAGGTGAGCGGCTTTGGTAGCAACAACACGCAGAACTGTTGTCGACGCCATCGGCGTTTTGCCCGCGTTAGCTCAAAATGCGTGCGGTGTTGGTGACTGTTGCTGGAGCCTCTGATATAAATAGGCACTTGGTGCCGCAGCTAAACGTCGCCTCCCTTCCCTCCCCCTCCCCCACGGCCTCTCGCGCGTCTGAAGAAGGCGCGTTTGCTCTACATATATGGTGATTGTAAAGGAGAAAAGAGACGCCTACTTCTGCAGCCCTTAAGCGACCACGGCGCAGAACGCGCGTTTGTTCTCCGCCGCGCGTTCACTCCCCGTGAAAGACGCGCCCCTCGCGCCCTTTCACTCGCACATACAGCGTTCGGCGCGCGGCGACGATTTCATCTCCAAATGACGTCATACGGAACCTCACGGCGACGGCGACGGCGACGGCGACAGCGACGGCGACGGCGACGGCGACGGCAGAAATCTGCTTTTGAGTGTCCATATAATTGCTATCGCAATAAAAGTGGGTGTTTCGCGTTGATTACTCCATTACACTGATACAGGCCTTGTCAACAAAGTTGTTCTTCGGTCGGCCCCAACTTACCTTGTTTACTTTGTATTATCTCTTTCGCCGCTATGCCTTTGTATATGCAAGAACACTATATACGTGGTCATTTCGAGCAGCGCGCCGTTCGAGGCTGCATAAATTTAGGTACATTACCACCAAACGCGCTCACATACGCACCGGTGATACTTTTCTGCCTCTCTCTCTCTCTCTCAGCAAGGAGTTCGCGTCGGATAGTCATCAAAGACCACATCTTACTCTTGATCTCAGTTGGTTCTTTGTCCACACCAGAGCCTTAAAATTCATATTACGCCTCTCAGAGTGTTTCTAAGCACTTTGAAGGCGTCATTCATCAGTTGAGAATTCGCGTAGCCAACATCAATATGTCTTTGTTCTTTTTTTTGTGCGTGTGTTTGTGTATGATTGTGCAACTCAGTTCACCGCTGTATCCCGAGTGCAAAATATACCTGCTGATTCTGAACGCGTGCAGTGTCACTGCCGCCTCTACCCCGCCACGCAGTTAACAACCTTACAGACCACTGATATCCTTGAGCGCTGGGACAGAAGTTGCGATGCATATCGAGTCACAAATGTTCTGCTGTTACATTTGCGCCAGTCAGGAAATATGGACATTCTTTGAAATTTGGTCATCTGGGCTTGATTTCTTATTTCTTATTTCTAATTTCTAAATTAAATTATTATTTGTTTTTGCTTTTGCTTCTTCTCTTGCCTTTTTCATGTCAATTCGAACACCTCATCTGAAGAAACAAGCACTGAATATAGCAGGGCTGGCATCTTCAGCTTTCATTAGACCCCCTCTCTCTTTCTTATCCTTTAATCAGACCAGATACATATGGATCTTCAGCGGCGTGCTTTCGATGACAGACAGGCTTCCATCATTGCTCAGTGACTTCACAATTCAAACAGTGGCTCTGAGGTTGCAGATTCCGCTATTAGAGACATGGGTGCAGCAGCAGTGGTCGTCAATAATAGTGTTTACTTCCCTGTATTGCACGCCAGTCAAAGGCGTTGACGGACTAAACTGTAGCCGAATGGTCCAGCTGACGGGCCTCTGTTCCGCGCTCGGTACTGGTTCTGAAAGGTTCTGAACAAAACAGCGTCATTCGGGACGCGCAGGCACCGTCGAAGGAAAAGCGAGCGAGAGCATGACGTGATACAGTTGGAGCCAGAAAAGTTGGCCCATCACGTGATCATGTCGCGGGTAGGTTTTTCCGTCTCCCTTCGCCACATTGAGCGACCTCAGCGCGCGCTCTCCCGAAAAGACAACAGCTGCGACCGCAAACGTGCGGCTGCCGCACCGGCACCTTTCAACGAAGACAAGGGTATACCTTAAAGAAGCGACGGAAGTTGCCCAAGTTCATCGGGATAAAGTGTGCACCGAGCAGTCATCAGCAAAAGCGTCAAAGTGAGGGTGCACCGATTAAAACCTACCTGGAACCAAGCACACTGGGATCAGTCTGCCGAGCTCAGGATCACTTGTTGGGCCGATATTTGGAAGAAATAGGAGATAGAAAAAGCGAAAGGAGCGGCTTCGCGGAGAGTAGGTTTGCGAATATTGGCCGCGTGACGTATTACTCCGTTCTAGCTTTTTTTTAAGTTTTAGTTGGTTGGAATTTATTGCGGCGTGCTCCCCTCCCCCCCTCCCCCCCCCCCAAAAAAAAGAAAAAAAGAAAGGACAGCAGCTAAAGAAAGGGTTTGTGTACCTTTTTGACAAAAGAAAATAAAATGAAATGAAAAAAAAATTTCCGCATAACAGAATTGTTTTCTCGTGTATTCGAATTACAATAAGATGCTATCATGTCTGTACGTTGTGTGTAAGTCATACTTTACGATTTTTCTGATACTTTTTGCTTTGAGAAATTCAATTAGTTCAATTGATCGCACTTGCGCCAAGCGAAGGGCTCAAAAACGAAATGACAGTTGGATGGCTTTGTCTTTGAGTTTCCACGTAACAGAAAATATTTTCTCGTATATTCGCATTACAATCCGATGCTACCATGTATGCAGATTGCAAGTCAAAGTTTACAAATTTTTTACCTATTTTACTTTGAGAAAATTAATAACTTCAGTAACGCACTTGGGCTAGGTGAAGGGCCTACAAGAATAAGGATGCACGCTGTGCTAACGGTACCGCCACCTAGCGATCGCGGACACTCAGACAGACCTCAAACGGGAGCTGAAAAGTGGCTTTGTCTTTTTCATAAAATGCCATTGGCGTAGCCCGTATAAGACGGGACGAACAGACACAGAAACACACACTCAGCGCTAACTTTCCGCAATACATTTATTTCCGAGATGAGCAGTACTTACATCCTTCACTAGGTGCACCTTTGCACACGTGCTCCGAAAATGTCAGCAAACGCAAAAAAAAAAAAAAAAAAAACGTGCAACAAAGGGAGGCTCGTGATATGCATTTATGACATGCGAAAATATTCTAATTCATTTCTTCATGATGCAATGGAAGTTTTGCTGACGCATACATGGCAATGTATTCTGCGTCGATGGTTACCCGAGTCATTTCATTTGCGCTCGTGCCCAGAAAAGATTGACAGTCACTTTAGTATACGTCAAAGAGGGTGAAGGCGAAAGCCTGCGCGCTTAAGAGACATTCACCAAATTACTTGACATTTTCATTAGAATGTGTTGTTACTTCTTATTACTTGTTTTCTGCGACCAAAGGTCACGCGCTCGAGTGCCTTAATTGAAGTTACGGTAATTACCTGTGCCCCAATTAACCTCGCCATAATTAAGACCGAAGGTCGTGGGTTCTACTCCCCTCGAAGGTCGAGGGTACGACGGCCACCGAAGGTCGTGGGTTGGAGTGCCTGAATTACCTTATTATTAATTAACTATGATGGATCATGTCCATGTCATCAATCAGGTAATCGAGAAAACTGCGGAGTATAATCAGCCTCTCTATATGGCTTTCATAGATTATGGAAAGGTATTTGATTCAGTAGAGATACCAGCAGTCATAGAGGGACTGCGTAATCAAGGAGTACAGGAGGAATACGTGAATATCTTGGCAAATATCTACAAGGATTCCACAGCTACCTTGGTTCTCCACATGAAAAGTAGAAAGTTACCAATCAAGAAAAGGTTCAGGCAAGGAGACACAATCTCTCCGATGCTATTCACTGCGTGCTTAGAAGAAGTATTCAAGCTCTTAGACTGGGAAGGCTTAGGAGTGAGGATCAACGGCGAATATCTCAGCAACCTTCGGTTTGCAGATGACATTGTCCTATTCAGCAACAATGGGAACGAATTACAACAAATGATTGAGGGCCTTCACCAAGAAAGCGTAAGAGTGGGGTTGAAGATTAATATGCAGAAGACAAAGATATTGTTCAATGGCCTGGCAAGAAAACGAGAATTCAAGATCACCAGTTTGCCTCTAGAGTCCTTGAAGGAGTACGTTTATCTAGGTCAATTACTCACAGGGGACCCTGATAATGAGAAGGAAATTACAGAAGGATGAAATGGGGTTGGAGCGCATACGGCAGACACTGCCAAATCCTGACTGAGAGCTTACCACTGTCATTGAAAATAAAAGTGTACAATCATTGCATTCTACCGGTGTTAACATATGGGGCAGAAACTTGGAGCTTAACAAAGAATCTCGAGAATAAGTTAAGGATCGCACATAGAGCGATGGAACGAAAAATGTTAGGCCTAACGTTAAGAGACAGGAAGAGAGCGGTGTGGATGAGAGAGCAAACGGCGATAGCCAATATTCTAATTGACATTATAAGGGAAAAAATAGAGCTGGGCAGCCCATGTAATGCGTAGGATGGATAACCGGTGGACCATTAGAGTTACAGAATTGATGCCAAGAGAAGGGAAGTGCTGTCGAGGACGGCAGAAAACTAGGTGGGATGATGAAGTTAGGAAATTTTCAGGTGCAAGTTGGAATCAGCTAGCGCAAGACAGGCGCAATTGGAGATCGCAGGGAGAGGCCTTTGTCCTACAGTGGACCTAAATATCTGCTGCTGATGATGATGGTGACGATGATGATGATTAACTGTGCCTTCGCTAACTTCACCTTAACGCCAAAGTTGTTGAGTTCGACGACCACATAAGCTCGGGGGTTGTACTCCCACCGGAGGTTGTGGGTTCTAGTGCCTGAATTAACTCTCTAAATTACCACGATGATGACGGTTACCGGCACACCATCAGAATTGTTGCGTCAGCGTTTGCATATAGGTAAGCATTACTACACCGAGTCATAGTGTACGATTTCACTTCGACGACACGGTTTTCGCTCAAGGACGTTGAAGGTCGACTGAATGATGAGACATATAAGGCTTTCACCTAAATAACAGTTTCGTGATACAGGGGATGGCAAGCGCACTTATTACAGTGAAGTGCAAGCAAACGTTCAGGTTGGTCCTTGCTTTCTTTATTCCTGTGTTTGCGTAGCCTATCATTAAAGCATCTACCTGTTTGGCGAACATAGCTTGCTCCGCACATCGTGGGGATACGGTAGATAACACCTGAGCTGCACCCTCCGTACCTTTCTCTGTGTTTATTCTCATAGTTTGTTATTGTGATAGCAACTATATGGACACTCAAAGAGGATTTCTGCCGTCGGCGTCGCCGTCTGCTTCGCCGTAAGGTTCCGTATGAGGTAAACGGCGATGAAATCGTCGCCGCGCGCCGGACGCTGCATGTGCGAGTGAAAGGGCGCGAGGGACGCGCGCTTTCACGGGGAGCGAACGCACGGCGGAGAACAAACGCGCATTCTGCGCCGTGCTCCCGGAAGGGCTGCAGAATTAAGCGTGTCTCCCCTGTTTACAATCACCATATATATATATATATATATATATATATATATATATATATAGAGAGAGAGAGAGAGAGAGAGAGAGAACAAATGCGACTTCTTCCGTCGCGCGAGAGGCCGTGGGGGGACGGAAGGGAGGGAGGGGAGGCGACGTTTAGCTGCGGCACCAAATGCGTATTTATATAAGAACGTTGCGAGACGAGAAGGTGGTAAAAACTTCCGACGCTGCTCCACGAGTTTCCCATTCTCATCTCGTCGACAACCTCCAAGCCGCCCCCAGAAGCACCGGCAACAGTCACCAACGCCGACGGCGTCGAGAACAGTTTTCCGCGTTGCTGGTGCTGCTGCAGGTCCAAGTTCATACAGCTGATAAAACTATCCTTACTCCGTATAGCTCTCTACTAATTTGCAATCGCAATTGATGCTTCGCCTTTCGGGTCAAATTGCGCCAATGTTTTGCTACAGCTATTATATGAAGACGCCACCAGCGATATTATTGTGAGGTTCCGCGTATACTTAGGTATATGCAAGGTAGATCCCATATTCATCAACCGCCAAAGTTGCTCAAACTAGGTTTTGCGTTCTTCACTAAATTATTCCTCAGCATTTGAGAATGGCAGCACACAAAATAAATGTGAAACATAACGATAACAGCGCATGACTTTAATCTTAAATCTTCTCAGAGTGTTAAATATAAACACTGCAAAACAATATCAGTGCTCAGACTTGAAAATGATGTAATTTTACTGATGTGGCTCTTTATGGGCAGCGTAGTGACACCTGTCCAATGCCATTACAAGCTCTACACGGTGTGTTTAAGCTTTTAAGGGTTGCGGATATTTTGGCACACCCGCGTATGTGGCCTCCGTGTTAGTCGGACCCGCCTATAGTTGGAACACCGACAGAGGAGTTCAAGAACAAGGCTAAACCTTGCTATTATTGTCAGTGCTTTGTTCTTCGGGCGAAACTGCCATTTTTTTATTAACGCGAAAGTGTTTTATGCCGGGGTCCACCAAGACTTCACTGACGTATTTCCGTCACGGAAATACGTCAGCTTACAATGTACACGAACATAATACAAAGAAAGTAACCAGAAGAAAAAGTTCCACAAACATGCAAAATTTGGAAATCGAACCCACGACCTCTCGGTCCGCGACGATAGATCGCCGAGCGTTTAACCCATTGCGCCACAAACGCATTTGCAGAGAGCTACACAGACGCGCCTTATATATCTAACACTCCTCCGTGTATCCGCGCTCTTGCTCGGGGCGGTGCCGCCGCCTACGAGCAGAAAAGAGAAGTACTGCATTATGACACTAACGCGCACCGACAGTGAACGCTTCGGTGGTCTCAGCACTACGACGCCTCGATGCCAGCATTCGAAGGGACGCTGGCATCAAGAAGCACTACCAACGCCACCTAGGTGGCGTTCACCGTACTCAGCACAGCGGAGCGTGGCCTCCGCAATTAGCTCTGAAAATGTTTCTGAAGTTGATCGCGGAGGCTGCAATTACGACGCGCTGTACGCGCTGATTTGACTCGGTGACGATTCAGTTACGTGCTTTGTCTTGCGCGTTGTATTAGTGTGTCAGTTACGTGCTTCGTCTTTCGCGTTGTGCTAGCGTGTGCAGCGTAGTGCAGCTTCCATATGCACGACGGTTGCTCATGGTCATCGACGTTGGTAGTCGTGATGGAGGAGACGTGCCACCAGGCGTCAGCGTGGGTGCATCAACGCCTAAGGGCGCTTTAGCCACAAAACACCAATAGACATTATATATCAATGTGCAATAAACATTACACTACTTCTGTGAAGACACGTTTCACTTTCGTGTTCTATACCGATTCCTATATAAGAGGGATCAACCACATTTTTTTTTTCGTAGGATGTTTGCTTGAACCCGACAAAAGCCTATGAATTCAGCTTGCTTGATTCGCCTGTTACGATCAAGTGAACACCAGTGGGTTGAGTTCAGCAATAGTTGATAATATTGAACTGCCGCCGAGAAAAGCCGCTATGATGGAACCGGTCAATCGGACACTTTTGAAAAAAAAAGTCAGCTATGATGGAACAGGATAAAAAAAAATCACCGCATATCCACGAAGTGAATGATGATGAGTGGGCGAAGCACCGGGGGATCATTCGGGTAACCGTGAGTCCCCGTACATGTGAGAGCGCGGGAAGCGGCGGCAAAACGCTGGAAGGTGGTGGTGGTGGTGGTGAAAACATTTATTTTAGGAAAATACAAGAGTTGACCCCCGAAGGGGGGACACCTAAGTGGACTCCCTAGTCCGGGATTCCATTGGAGATGGCCGCCGCTCGGGCACGCGCTACCAGGGCGCGCTGCGCGCACAAGGTAGAGCAGCTGAGCAGGGTCTCCTCCCAGGCCTCTCGTGTGGGAACGGGAAAAGGGGGGAGAGAGGAAGCGTTCTCTACCTGAGGTTGGTGGCGCCGATGCTCGGTTCAAGCGCGACGCCGGCAAGCGGACCCAGAGGCGGCGAGAGCGCGGGAAGCGGCGGCAAAACGCCGGAAGCGTTCTCTACCTGAGGTTGGTGGCGCCGATGCTCGGTTCAAGCGCAAGCTTCGTGAGCCCTCAGCTCCGGGTCCGCATGCCGGCGTTGCCGTGCTGCTGCAGCTTCGCGAGTCCTCAGCTCCGGGTCCGCTTGCCGGCATTGCCGTTTTGCTGCAGCTTCCCGCGTCCCTAGACTCTGGGTCCACTTGTTGTCTGCGTCGCCGTGCTGCAGCAGCTTTGCGAGTCCTCGACTCCGCTTGCAGTTGAGCCGCCACGCTCGCCTTTTCATCCATAGCGGGCGCACCGTTATCAGAAGCGACCGTTATCATCCATGGCTGGAGAGCGAAAGAGAGCGCGCGTCGGGAACGAACTTCCTTGTGCACCGCAGCGCCCCTAGCGGACTACATGCAAACCAGAGCTTACGGACGACGGACGACGACGAGGGACAAGGCTCGGCCCTACGGTGCTTCGCCCCTGAAAGAGTCGCGCTCCCCACAAGCGTAGACGATAAACATAGCAGACGGGTGTGCAAAGGCCGGCGGCTACCGATCGAATGCTGCTTGTACGACGAACGGCATGGACCAATGCGGAGGAAGACCTGCAAATAGAAAGCATATGCGAACCGAATTGTCTGTAGAAAAGAATAAGCTGACTCACTTGAAAACGTAGTTGGTTTGATCTATAATACTCGGTGGAGTGGATTTCATGAAAGGGCAGCGAAAATCAGTATCTTTACGCGAGAGGGTTCTCTAAGAAGATGGCAGAAGATTTGAAAAGTTTGATTGCCTGTGATACGTGGGCTACGAGTGCTTGCCGATCATTATAGTATGCGCATCAGACAACTTCGTTTCCAGAAACGTTTTCTGCATCTTCTTCTTCTTCTTTTAAATTCTTTTTATTGCATTAGTTTGGCTAGAGAAGCAATGACTGTCTTCCAAAACACATGATTGTTGATACCCGTCCTCGAGCGCATATTTCGAGCTTCAGGAACAAACAGCACGATAAAGAACCTCCGCTGCGGAGACGCACTCGCATCTTCCGAAGAAGCAACAGTAGCAGCGCTAGTTAAGCGCCGGTGCACGGTTAACCGTCGTGGTTTCTCCGAAGCCTCTGTTTATAGACCGCCCTGCAGGTGTGCACGATATGCACGCATCCCCTACGCGGGTACGGTTTCCTCTCGCTGCTCGCTTAGCACGCTGTCGCCGAACGGAAGAAATGCGGGGCGCGTCGAGCACGCTCCCGGCGAGGAAAGCGAGCGGTGTCCGCTCCGCCGCCTGCCTTTGCACGCGCGTCGGCGTGGGCGGGAGGGGCGTGTATCGTGGCGCGTCGTGATAATGAAGGCGCCATTAATTCTGGCTCCCCACTCCTGAGCACGGCGCTCCGCAGCCGACTCGCACGCGCCACCTAAGACCGGGAGTTGCTTCCTTCGTCTTACCGCGTGGTTCGTTGCGTTGGTGTTCGCGTGCCTTCGGAAAACCGAGCCTAGCCTGTCTACTTTCTGCGTTCTCCTTTGTTCGTGGTGCTCACAACCAAGGCGCATCGCGTACGCTGGTAGGTATCGCTTCGTGCGTTGCGTGGGCCTTACGCTCGGGAAGGTTACATTTCTCCGCCTCTATCGGCATTGTCATTTTTTTTCCCTTCATTTTGTTCCCCCCTCGTTCACCTGTATATGTCCGGTGGTCAGGTGTTCAGGGCTCGTTTCTTAGTACCAAACCGCGCGCGGCTCTGAAAGGGCCGAGCCCTCCTTCGATGAGAGCACACAGCGAGAAGTGCCGTGAGGTACCGCGTATTCCCGCGTATAGCTGGGCACGGATAGAAACTGGCGTTCGGTGCGCTGGTAATGTGCGCTCGTTAGAACGCTTCCTGACTTGTTCTGCTGCTGCTCTGAGAAACATCTGGATACTGTCGTCAGCTGTCGGCTGTTACGGCTCTTGGCGACAAAATAGCACGTTAATCTTTTGGTTTCGACTCTTCGGACGAACACATTGCAGAGAAGAGGGGGTTGGAAAATTCCAAAGTACGTAGAAATAAATACGCGGTGATCAAGAGATTGTAATTTCGATATCACGTTTATAATATAAATAGTGACTAATGCATCAACATGGTCAAGTCTTTGGTCCCGTTCCATCCGTAATGAGATTTTCCTGAATGATGTGTGGAAGGTATAGATGCTGCCTGTTGCGATGTCTACCATGCAAAGCGCGGGAGTTATTCGTGGCGCATCGTGATCCTTTACCTGCTTACAAGCGGCAACAGCGGCAAGCCGGCTTCAGATTTTGTGACCAATGCGCTGTGCCTGAAATCACCGGATTGTTCCCATTGCGTGTATTGGCTGTCCAGCTACCTCAGCTCCGAAAAGTCATGAATATACTCATAAACTTTACGATAGGAATAACAAAAATTTAAGAACGATTGCTTAAGCAAAAAAAAAAACAGTATTGCCGCTATAATCAGTCGACTTTCAATTCAATATAAGGGTGTCATTAACACTTATGACTTGCTGTATATCTTTCTTCCCATTCAGGTTTTGTTAAGCACGAAATATTGTACAAAGTGTTCAAAATAAAAGCGTATCTGAATACAAGTGCAACATGTCCCCCATTTTTTTTTTTTTTTTTTTTTTTGACAATGGGCCAATAAAGATACCCTTTCTTATCGACATTCTGCTCAGCATTTAATTGCCTACTCCAACTAAATTTTAAAAATACGTTTGATAAAGGCGAGAATACAGAGCTGGCGAACATGACAATTTCTGCTTTGCACTAGACAAGAAGTTTGACCTGTTTTATAGGTGAGCAGCTGTGTGCACGTAGTCATATAACTTCGCGTTCCGAAAGTACGCTGATCTCGTTCTTCAACAGAAAGGAATAAAACCTGCTGCTAGGCTAATTAGTTCATTACGTGGAAACTCTCCATGATAACTAAGTGGCTTGGCGTTGCGCTACAGAGCAAGAGGCCCAGGGCTCGATCTCGGCAGTGCCGCCGCATTCTGATGGGGAACGGACGGAACACAAACTTTTCCGTACGGTGCATTGAGGGCCCGTTAAAGAACCGCAGTTGGTGAAAATAATTCCCGAGCCACGTATACACCGTGCCTCGCAATCAGATCATGGTTTTGGCAGGTAAAACCTCAAAGTACAAATTAAAATGTGCAAATGGAAGGCAAGGTGCAGCGCAACATATATGCAAGCTACGAAAAGGCTGCGTATTTCGTTGAATATAAAACAGGAATCACTATGCCTGTCGGTACTGGTCCAATAAGTTGTCTCCAGCCCTCACGTTGTCCATATCACACTTATGCAGGGACCTGTTCAGACAACTGAAGACGACGTATCATACAAAGTCTTCATTTCTATCGTGGTATTGAGCATGTTGTGCTTTAAGACTGCACTTGAGCGCGAAAAGCCAAAGGCCCTTGCTGTTACGTGAGAAATCTAAAAACGCAATACCTTACGTTTCTGAAACGATAGGAGGCGTGCGCGAGCCCTGCCTCGGCTTGCCGAGCAGGCTAAATGGGCGCAATTACGGCACACCGCGCTCGATGGCACAACTGGAGCAAAACAGAGGAGTGGCTTCGGCGGGAGAGTGAAGCGGGAGGCGGTTTCTACCCTGACGTGTGCGGTGAAGGTCTTTTGCTCTCGTTTTGCCCTTCAGACCACCGTTGCCGTCGGCCGGCTGCCGCTCCCTTCCCTCCCGCCTCCAAATTCTCCCTCTCACTACCGTCACCACGCAGCGGCCCAGCGCATGTGCGTGTGTGTGCGTGTGGCATCGCGGACCGGGCCGCTAGATTGCTGGGTGCGGCAGGAGAAAGGCGAGGCGGCCGTCTCGAGGGCGGAGAGCGAAGGCAAGGAAGGCGCAGCAGCCTAGACACACACAGCGTGAGTTATGGGAGCTCCGGCATTCCGATCAGGTGCCTCCTTCGGTGGAGGCGAGTAAGCCAAAGCGGCCGGCGCTGTGCCGCTTAAGACGAGCGCGGTCAGACCGCTGTGGTACGTATACCACCGCTGCTCCTCGGGAACTGTCCGGTATTGAGTGGCTCGCTTGCTGCTGCTGCTGCTGCTGCTGCTGCCGTCCCCGCCCTGCTCATGAAGGCCTTGGGAGCGTGCATTTATACATATCTACATGCGCGTACGCAGTGATGAGAACGAACACGCTGGGTATACTACATCGCGTAACACCGCAGTGATCTTACCTTTCCTTTTTGACTTTTTTTCCATGCTTTTTCTTCGTCTTCGACGAAGAGGCGCTCCTGCCTGGCCGCCCGATACGCCGCTCACTACTGCTCATATCTGCTTTCTCGTCGCATGTCTGCCTTCCTCGCCCCCCTTGATCTCCTCTTATCCCTGCCTGGCGTGGCGTCGCGCTTCTAGCAAGGCCTGCTTCGAGGCTTTTTGGCGTCATGCTTGTTGGCTGCATTACGGGCCGCGTGCTTTCGCCGGCCCAGATCGATGATGGGGCCCGGGGTTGCACGGCGTTAAACGCTGTTGCGCCGCTTGCGAAGGTAGGAGTGAAGATGAGGAAGCCAGTAACGACGTACGCCCAAACGCCGAGCGGCCTGCAGCGCCCGTGCGAACGAGAGAACCGATGCCAACACGAGGAAGAAGAGCGATGGCCGCTGGGACGGCAGTTGTTGCGCGAAGGAAACGCACCTCCCTCCCTGATGGTGTGCTGGAACCAGACGAGGGAAGACTGAAAAAAAAGGGGAAAAAAAAAAAAAACAGAGCGGGTGGGGTCGCCGCACCTCATTTTCTTTTCTCTCTCTCTTTCTTTAATGAACGCCAGGTCGATGAATCTTTAGGCCCCGTCGATTAGATGTGGGTATTGGAAATACGCGATTCATAATATCTGTCAGAAACATCGAAGAGAGATAGGTACGGGTGCACTCATTGCAATTGGCTCCTTGCTTCCTTGATACGCTTTGGTATATTGAGCATTTCGAAGTTTTCTTTTTTTTTTTTTTGAGTGGAATGAACGGTTCGGTGAACATCCTGAGCCGGAGTAGTACACGCTAGGAGCCCACGGAAACACACGTTCGTTACTCTCCGAACTTGTAAGCTATTTTGCGACGTTATCAGAAGTTGTTTATGGCGTTTGCCGCTTGTGAAGTGTCCGGGCTTCGAAGCCATGCTCCCTATATTTGGTGGCACTTCCTCCGACAAGTGGCTATAAATCCGGCCAATTAAGCCAATATCCTTTCGTTCTCGGTCGTTTTCCTCACGTTGAAATCTAGGTTTCTTATAATCCAGCCAATCTTGGCCCAATGGCACGCATGTCTTTCTTTCTGTCTTTTCTTCTCTCTCTCTTTCTTTCTTTCTTTCTTTCTGGGTTTATTAAAGGCAAATTCGGTACAAAATTGCCTTGGAAGATTCGGCTGAAGGCTGAGGAAATGCCTGACTTAGCCGTGCCACCCTGGCAGCAAAGCAGCGACAGGATACGGTAGGAGAAAGAAAAAAAAAGCACACCTAATAAACGCATGCTTATGCTGTACAGGCCAAAACAGAAAAGCGAGTAGATTGTACATACAAGTAATCGGTGGGCACATCAGAGAAATGACAGTACTAAACAAAATTGTGAAAGGCAGTATTAGCACTATTACACAGCTATAAGGTACAACATGTCGAAGTGTTAAGGTACGTCAAGTGTTTTAGACATCGTGAGAACGTTCGTATTTTTCATCTAGTAGTTCTCTGGTTATACTTTTAAATGCTTTAGATGAAGTTCCACACTCCAGTAAATACGTACAAGGAAAATACCCGTCTTTCGCCTTAATTTTGCCCTTACTTGGTATGTTGACAAGCACAGTCCGCCGAAAGAAGATTGGGATGCTTCACGTTTTTGCTAAGCGAAACTTTGATGCAATGATAATACGATGGAGAGATAACTTTACGACACGAGCAACGTGTGCTTTAAGTTACGCAGCGCTATCGAACGACAGCAGGTAAACGTTAAATGCGGCCGAATTCGAAGGAAAAAGAAACGCGCATTTCCATCCATGAATCGCACTTGAACGAATTCTCCTTGAAGCACAACATTCCTTTCAAAGAAGTACTAAGAACTGTGTCTTATTTCCCGTTCGATTCTGCGTTCTGTTTGCCGAAAGCGTAGTAGCGGCATTCCAAGATTTATATTTGACCACGTTTCGCGGCGGCCATGGCAAGCCGACGACGAATTTGGCGCGTAATCTCCTCCCGTATACTACAGGCTATCGCAAAAGTATACTGCAAGACCGACGGGTTATTAAAAAAAGTTAACTGAATTTATAGAAGACAAATCTGCAAATCATGTCGGGAGTGGAAGGAACGAAGGAAGACCGCCGAGGGGGGGACCGAAGAAGCAGCTGCTTCTGGCCACCGTTGTTGGCTGGGGAGGCGAAAGCTGCGTGGCGTGCCTCTGCCAATATTGAATACCGTAACGGATGGCCACAAATCCGCTTTTACGACGCCGCTCGTAAGCGGCCGTAAAATTTGTCCCTAATAAAACACAGCGCCCGGAGACCCCTCCTCGCCTTTGCACGATGACCGGGCAAGTGAGCGGGCCCCTGTGTATATGCACTTCTCGGAGGCATGTTTGCCGAGTGCGCAAGCAGCACGGGAATAACGACCCTCCATGACACCCTGGGGCGCCGGCCTCCCTAGATTATATAGATTTTTGTTTCGGCTTCTTTTTTTGTGTGTGTCTTTATCACGCCCCCATTTTCCCTCACGACGATGTACACACCCGTGTCGCGCTGCCCACCATACCTTGCGTGTCAGAGGCTGTACTGCGTATTTTACTGGCGGCTTGCACTGGCGACCCAAAATTGCGGCTGATTCACTTCTCTTGTTCCAGCAGCGTGTGACGGGTCGGCGCCCAGGCTCGAGGTGGTAGTAGAATGAATCAAATGAAGTGCCACCGAGTGCACGCCACCATAGGAGAGGAGGAAGAGTCCGAAAAAAGAAACAGAAAGAAAACTGGAGTGGGGGTGAGAACAGCGCCCATAGACCTGTGAGAGGTAGGCCGTTCGATAGTTTTGTTTACGTCTGTTTGAGCCCGTCTAAGTGCCCCGACGGCGTAAAATGAGCAGTCCACGACTCGCTTCGTTTCTTGCGCGCCAAGCTGCTATTTAGCACGCGAAGGCATGATCACACTTATTAGCAACGGAGGGCGTGGTAAAGTTTATCCATAGAACGCTTGCCAAGTGACTTTCCCCCAGAGAATTTCTTACCCCGCTCTGCACGCCCGCACTGTTAGTTCACGTTGAGCAGCCAAACGGTGAGGCCCGAGTGCTTCAAATCGAGCAGTGTAATAGCCACACGCCAACTATGGATAAACTTTTACCTAGTCGTTTCGCTCTATGCATGTAAATAGTCGCTTGCTTTTGCTCTATCATGTCTGCTATCATCTCTCCCTGTCTATTTTATCCCCCCCCCCCCCCCCCCCCAATCTCCCTATTGCTGACCTCCGCTCAGGTGTCAGCCGACAATACTAGAAATTTCCAGCGAGGTCAGCAGTAGTTTTTCTCCCTTGGTTTTCCTTTGTTTTATTTGAATAGACAACCAACAACAAAAACAACGGAGTGGAAAGTGGACTGCTGAATGCTTGCCTCATCAATTGTGGCTTCACGCGTCGTAACCCAAGGGCTCTTTTATTTTTCAATGTTAGACTTTCGTGTTTGAGTTCCTATGTACATGAGGACAGTGTCTGCGCCTGTCCTCATGTACTTCGCCTGTACTCGTCTCATGTACTCTGACACCGTGCACTCTCCAGGGATAGTCGTAAACGAGTGTGCACAGCCAATTTCAGCTAATCAGTTTTATTGTAGGCATTTCTCTTGACGGCTGCATAGCTTGTGTCCACCTGGCTCAAACGAAAACTTGAACTGGCTTAGGATATTTCCACAAGTGCTTCAACCCATGTAAACAAAAGCCGAATGCCGCGTCAGGGGGTGAATGTAGACATTTTTACCAGTGGTGTTACTGGTGGTAGCGGATTCCAACCCACGACCTCTTACAGCCACGCACAGAAGGCCTTCATTCATGCCACCTTGGCTCTGTAATTTCTCTTGTAGCATTGCCCACCAGCGAACGTCCACTGACTGGTTTCTTCATTTCTCTTCATCTAGGGTCGAAGTATTTCTCTCGGAGTTTTGGGGGTATCTCTCGTTTTATGGTACCCTAATCCTACAAATGAGAACTCTTAAAGTTTTTCGTAAATACTGTCAGTCTTTAAATGTCGCAAAAAAATCTTACGGAACTCACTGGATAAAAAATCTCGAACATTTTCCTGTGCTTTCAACATCATCAGTGGCAACTTCATACGTAACAAATTTTGTGAGTGTTACTTTTTTGGCAATCTACAAGGTTTAATAAATTAATAGTGCTCGCCAATATAGTTCGCAGATTCATTTTTGAAACCCTTTATATGCAAGTTAGCTATAAAAATAAACATAAAGACAAATGACGTTTGCACAAGAAATAAAATTATATTCTAACGTAAAGCTATGTTAAGAATCCAAATTAAATTATGGGCTTTTACGTTTTAAAAGCACAATCTGAATATGAGGCACATCGTAGTGGGGGACTCCGGAACAATTTGGACCACCTGGGCTTGTTTAGCGTGTCCCCAAATCTAAGCAAACGGGTGTTTTCGCATGAAAAAAAAAGAAGCTGTGTTTAGGCGCACACAACAACACAACAAAAAAAAAAAAAACAGTTCATATAAAGCACGGCAAAAGCACGTCTTTGTATGATGAAGAATTTTTACACGCTACAGCAAAGAAAACAATGTAAAACTGATCGATTAGAAAACGTCATTTTATTTACAACGACAATATAAGAAACATGACATAGAGAAGAAAATGGAAGAGCAGGGAGGGAGGTAAAGAGATAAGAAAGTAGATAGAGAGAGTGAGACAAAGCCGGTCACTATCACCAGAGGGTATACCACAGCACCGTAGCACTGCGAACACCAGTTCAGGCTATAGCTGCTTGTGTAGATCTGTCGTCCTTAAAGACTGTACCAGTGTCTTCGTCGCCCTCAGCTGTGATTGCTTATAAGGTTGGTATTCTAAGGTGATTGGTTCCGATAACCGTCTTTGATCAAAGCGTGCTAGCCTGATTGCGAGTGATCGCCTCTGCACAGTGTAGCATGGACAGTCACACTTGAAAAGTCATCTCACGACCACAGTCATCACACGAGGCCTTGTCGGACCGGACCATCCTATTCGAAAAGCAGAATACTAAGTAAAAGCCACTCCTAGCCATATTCGACAAAGCAGGGCAGTCTAACCTCGCAGTCCAGCTGTGATGCGAAGGCGTAGGTGGTGCAGCAGGTTGTTTTGAAAACTTGGGGTGTTCCATATGGAGAACGTGATAACACATGTGAGCGCTCAAAGTTTTCTAGCGTCATCTGACCTTGATAACGGCATCTACTCCTTTTTTTCTGCCTTGAACAGCTGACCGAGCAGCGTTATCAGCGTGCTCGTTACCTATGATGCATGGAGTGACGTGGAAGCCACTGAAATGTCACGTGGTGTCCTTTCTCGGCCGGGGTGCAGATCAGTTCTCTAATGTCGAATACCAGTTGGTCGTGTCGTCCACGCCGCAGGGCTGATAGCGAGGACTGCAGTGCTGCCTTGCTGAATATCGACCATCTTCGAGCTTGTTCTTGGCTGACCATATGAAGTGCAGCTCGAAGAACGGCAGGTTCCGCAGCCATCGATGTCGTTGGGTGGCATGCCTTGAACCTGACGGGGGTGACTCTCGCTGGCAAAACCACAGCTCAGGACGAACGCTATAGAGATGCTGAGCCATCGGTGTAAATATGAACATGGTCGGCGTATACCTCTCATGCAAATGGAGCAGATATACGAGATATCGTTGATTACAAGCAGGAGAAGGCAGCTCAGATTTTTTTCTGCTTCCTGATTTGGTGAAGTGCACGGAAGGTCGAGCCAATCACCAAGTTGGAGTTGATGGCTTAGTTATCGGGGTGAAGTCGCATGGAAGGCAAGTGTAATAATTAAAAATCCTATCCCAAAATGATGCCTGCGGCCTTACTGAAGGTAGTGTTGCAATATGGTAGGAAATTGCTCGGGCGAAGTGCCTAATGCGCACTCTCAGCACCTCCACCACAATTTGAGTTTGTATTGAATGGTCGAGGGAGATTTCAATAGTCACTATTGTTGGCACGAATTTGGGAAACCAGGACACACTCTGGAAACCCGACCTTGAGTTGTCTGCAGAACACTAATATTTGCCCTGAAAGTGTTGGTCAGTACCGGCCAACAGTATCTCAAAAAGCCCACAAACAGTGCTTTGTACGATTCCAACATTGCATGTGCTGACAATCCCCTTCATGTTGTTCTGCTCAGAAATTTGAAAATCTGGAAAATTGGTGTCAGGCGATGTTTCAAGTAGTTCACGTGCGGGCTCCGTGGGAGATATTTATCAATGCGTCTGTATGCATCCAATCAAAGCGAAATGATCAAAGCGAAAAGAGCATCCTGTCCCACCGATATTTTGCGAATAGCTGTATGGTGCGTCCAATGACCTCTACACTCTATCGAATGAGAGAACATCCGTGTACAACATCATCTTCTGAAAGTGCTTTCTCTGTGCCTGCTTTTCCCAAACACATTTGCCCAACCATTGTATCAGCGAGGTTCTCCTCCACGCCTGGTCATCGTTACGGCGGCACGCCCAGCGACGATGTAACCTGTATATGCAGGGTCTCGACAGTGACGGAGCTGCGATGACGGGAACCACTGCCCCAGCGAATGAAGGAAAGCGCTCGGGCACCAGTTGATTCCGCACGCTGTGGTGGCGCAACAGAATGTGATCTGCCCTCTCTAGGTGGCCCCGCCGCTCACGTAAAATGCCTCCACCACTCCCATTTCGAGCAACCCCCAAATCTCCAGGACTCTCTTCTCGTGCGGGCTATATCTCCCAAAAGAACGCGCTCTCCCGCCTTATTGCTGTCCATCAAAGAAAAAAAAAATGTACAGGAACACTCCGGTGAGAAAGACAGCGGGAACGAGAAAGAAAGAAAAAAAGAAGAAAGAAAGAAAGAAAGAAAGAAAGAAAGAAAGAAAGAAAGAAAGAAAGAAAGAAAGGACATCCGTAAGGAGCTGGAAAGGGGAGGAATGAACTCAAACGAGCGTCCTCACTCCTGCGGACTTCTACTGCCGGCACGAAACAAGAGCAGGGACGAGCTGAAACGCAAAATAAGAACAAGAAACGAAAACAAGAGTTTGCAGTCGAGCAAGAAGTGCATTTATGTTGAAGAGGGGGGGGGGGGGGGGCAGGAGGGGGGCCGGGCCGGCTTCTACACTCGGCGTCGCCAGCACCGTAATCGTACGAGCAGGGCTACTGCAGTGCTCAGCGTGCGTGGACCGTCCGCCGCCTCCATTCCTATACGGAGCTGAGTTCTGACGACATAAACTGCGTTCATTTATCTGAAACGTGGCCTGCCTTCGCAAGGAGACGAATTCTCGGAAGCCTGTACATCTAGCAGTTGTTTTTGTCGCTCGCTCGCTTTCTCAAACAAACAAACAAAAAATGTCGCGAAGGTGCAAAAAACAAATAAGCAGTTTCCTGTTTATCACCGACAAAAGTAAAGACGGCGAGAGCAGAATGTAATAGTTCGCAGACCCCGCGATAGACATATCCGCGTGCGAACAAAATAGCAAATCGACTGATGGCAGTAAGAAAGCAAGTAAACGAAAGCAACACATAAAACGATAAAGGAAAACAGACAGGGAACGAATCAACTCGCCATTGTGAACGACCATAACGAGCGACGTCCGAAAGAGTGCCGCCGAGAAGGGGCCGCAGAGCGAGAGAGGTGCCGAGAAAACTTAAGGAGAGGCGGGAGGGGGCTTCAGGAACGACGCTGCCAGCAGCCGACACGGGAGCAAACAAAACAAACCTGCGACAGAAAGCAATCAAATGACAAAACGAAGTGGAAACGAAAAGAAACAAACATAGGAACTTCCAGCGGGAGAGCGAGGCTGACAGCGGCGAGAGCGAGAGCGTGCCGCTAAGCTTTGCCTCGAAGCGGCCCGGCAAAGTGGACTATACGGACGCGGGAGGAAGCCGGCCGGGCGCGCTTTGATGAGTGTCCGGCGCCTTTTTCCTGAGCCGCGGGGCGCTGCTGTTCGCTGCAATGCGGTGGCTCCACCGGCATCTGCCTTCCTCCGCTCGCAGTTGTACCACTCCTGTGTCTCGAGCTATATAGGAACCGCCGCTGCCGTCCCTATAGCTCGCTTGGCCCTTACCAGGCCGCCGTATAGTTGTAGAAACACAGACCACGCGCTGAGTTTGTGTTTTATTTATTTCTTCTCTCTCATTCATTTCTTTTATATTGCGCTGGAGGGAGTGGCCTCTGCGAGCTATACACAATGCCTCTCGTTGCGCGCTGTTGCAGCGAGCCCTCCGGCGCACCTCGTCTCCCGCCTAGCGCGGCGTTATATACAGGGAGTGGTGCCTGTGTAGAATTATGGCGTAGCAAATTTCCGCGGCCACGGCAGGTGGCTGGCTGGCTGCTTGGCTGGCTGCCTGGCGGGGGCCGAGGAGGCAGAGGTTTCGTTCGACGAAGTGGTTCGCACGAGGGAGAAAGAGGCTGTTACAGCACGGCGAGTTCTGTGTGAATCCAGCGCTCCGCGTCGAGTGCGTGTCTTTTCTAGCTCGCCGTGGTATCGCGGATGAAACTCGTTGTTGGATATACAGAGCGACAGAACTACCCGCCTCCTCTACTCGGCACTGTTTCGGAGTGAAAAAAAAGAGTAGATTCGCGGCAACACTCTTTGGAAGCGAGCAAAACGAGTACGGTATATATCAGCGCAAAAGTTGCTACACCGCACCAGGCTTTACTATACTACAGTAAACCGTCAGCCAAGCTATGGTACCACGGTGGGCATAATACTGTGTACACATGCCGCTCTCTCGCGAGCCGTGCAAGATTTCCGTTTTTTTTTTTCTTCGTTACGGCTGTAATGAGAAGACCGCGGACCTGCTAGCCGGTTGGAAGGGTCATCGCAAGAGCTCGAGGACTTGATTTATTTCTCGTTAGAGCACCGTTTTTCTCCGAGCTTCGTGAAAAGAACTGCCGTGCCCGCAAGTTCTGAGATACTATAGGCTTTAATGTACGTAGCGTATATACAGGAAAAGCAAAAGAACAAGACGTCAAAGGAATTGCTGCACTGTCAAGTGTTGGGCTCATGCGCAGAGTGCATTGTGGAACGCCTCGTTATAGAAGTGCTGGAGGTGGATATATTTTCTTCCTAGGCTCGTGGAACGCACGAGGTGGCGTTCCTACTCCATGAACAGACGATCTGCGGGTTGTGAAGAGAAGTGGCGCTGGGCGCCTGTTTAGGCAGACAATATTTGTTAATGTGAGTTCTTGTGGGGCATTTACTTTAGTACTTTATTTATTACGCCTCGAGTTATGCTATAGTGTTTAATGAAATAAACACTGCTGGTGGGTGCTTTGTTGATTGCCTCCTTAGACTATGTACAACGCTTTGCGAATGTCTTATTTTATATAGCCTTCATGCCCTGCATGCAACGTATATGAAGATCTTGGAAGGAATGCAAGCGAGAACATTAAGGATATGTCTTCGCCTCCCGAAGAACACATCAACAATGGACAAACTAACAGAAAGCAGACGCCTCTTGCTACCAACTTTAGAAACGCAGGAGTTAAATCGCGCTCTTGTGCGATATGTTCACAATGTCACCGAACTCTCTGGTGCTGGCACATATCTATATGAAGTCATCTACCTGCTTCCACCTCCCTACCAGAGCCCGGCCTACTGAACCTTTACTGCCTCCTTAAACGTTCTCTGCCTTGTCTATCAATACAACAATTGGCAGACATTAAATGTAAACAACATTACCCCCGTGCTAGCATTAAAGTGTGTTAAGCTACAACACGTCTCATGCTCACATCGTCAGATCTACACTGATAGGTCTGTAACAGCCGATTCATCTGTCATAGCTCTGTGGATTCCATCAACAGGTGTCACTATTCCTGCGAAGCTCGGTCATAGGCCCGCATGCTTTGGCAGCTGGCTGCACTGTCAGAAGCTTTCACTTACATCTTAAAACAGCCAGTGAGTTCCTGGGTCATATTTAGAGACTCACGTGCTTTCCTGTTATTGCTAAAATTTCCACGCGCCATTAACCAGCCTATCTATGGCATCAATTGCTAGCACACTGAAGCCTGTGGAATGCAACACAGTGTTACTCTGCAATGGCTGTCTTCTCATTGCGCAGAAGCGGGCAATGTACAGGCAGACTGCATCCCCCTGCTGGTTCATTGCACAACTCTACCGAGCTACTCCCAATACCTTTCTCTAAGAGTGACGAATCAGCTCTTGCGTCCAGCTTTGCTTGGCACAGATGACATGCTGTCGGACCTCCTCAGAACAGCAGTACGGACCTATTTGCATTTACGATCCCACGTGCGAGTTTGGTAGGCCATGCGGTCTTAACAGTCGCGATCAGGCATGTTATCACCGCATTCGGCTGATTGTCACAAATACTAAATACTTCCTATTTAAAATGATGAGGTCACCGTTGTGCCTTGCGTGCAACGTAAGGGATGACATTACCCGCCTAATCTAAAATTGCAGCCTATTACACTACGAAGAAGGGCCTTAATGTCTGCACCCAGCATTCAACAAAGACTACCTTCTTTTGAGCTAAGAAGACACGTCCTTGATTGAGTGATTTGATTGACAGTAGAGGTGGACAGCACGTGCGTCTCAAAGAGCTATAATCCCGAAGAGGATGGAAAACTGGGCGAGTTGATATTTATTCGTGGCAAATAAGCAACAGCGCACTGAAAACGAAGACGAAGGAAGACGTAGACACAACAGAAGCGCTAAGGAAGTGCTTCTTTAGCGCTTCTGTTGTGTCTATACGTCCTTCCTTCGTCTTCGTTTTCAGTGCGCTGTAGCTTATTTGGCATGAGCAATAATCGTTGGCATTCAGCCACACAACTCGGTTGAGCGAGATTGAGCAAGGGCTCGTGATTTTTTTTCTATATATCTCTCTCTTTCTTGATCTCTCTCTTTCTATTTCTCTCTTTCTTCCTCTTCTCTTTCTTTCTCTTTATTTCCCTCTTTCTTTCCTCTTTCTCTCTCTCTCTCACTTTCTCTCTTTTTTTTTGTAACTTGTATGTGCCATTGAACTTAGACCCTTTCTGCAATAACGCCAGGATCGGCCCACTTTTCATCGTGACACCGCCGCCGCCGCCACCACCACCGCCGACACTTTTGAGCCTAAAAGCTTCGCTTAAAAACAGAATTAAAAAAAATGTTCGCGTTTTGGACACAGTTCATCAACTCATTGCTATACACAGAAAACGACTCGACGAAAGGCTTCATACCAACTCGCAATTGACATTATGAAACCGAGAACCTTAAAAACAAAAAGAACAGAGAGATACAGAGAAGGAAAGACATCTATATACTTGGAAAACTGAACAACTCGTAGCATCGCTATTATTTCAGAATGGGCAAGGAAAGCAAACAACAGTGTATTCGCTGTTGCACATCGGATCCGTTGCCATTGGCAACAAGCGGAGGCCCTAAGCCAGGCCTTCGCCACGTCTCACGAGTGGCGAAAGATAAACGGCGGAGACTCTCTAGGCGAAAGAAGTGTACCAAAGCCACTGGAAGTGGCAGGCCTGAACGAAAGAGCCATCAGCGACGGTTAGATTGCTCTCGCCGCCTCTATGATCCGGACAACGCTTCCATGGGAGAGCGCAAGCGAAGAGGCCGAAGGCTCAACGTAAGACGTTCCACGGAGTGGAACACAGCCAATGCCTCTTGTTCTGTCATCGACATATAATTTGCAAGCACATGGATGTATTTGTACGCGCACAATTGTGGTCGTGCGTGATATCGAACGGAGATGTTAGAATAGTTTAATGGTTTGCAATGTATCTTACTCCTATTTACTCAATTATAACGCACCCTAAAACAACGCGCACCAATTCTTTAAAGACAAGGAATGGAAATTGCAATGCCTTCGATTGTAACGCGCACGCCGATTTTCATATACTTTAAAAATCTGCTCTTACAGCTGCAGCGACGTTTGTATTGGATTGGATGGCAACGATTTTTTTGCGACCATGACGAAGTTGCGGTGCCAGCACTGCGGAAGAGCACAGCTTTCGAGGTGGGATTTGAATATCTGCAATTACAGTTTTGGTTTCGCACTTGAATACAACGTGGCTGTAATGCCGTGAGAGAAAGAAAATTGCAGTTTCTTCCGAAAGCCGAAGCATTATTTCAAAGCGATAGCAAAGCATTACACAACTACACCAAGTAAGATTCGCCGTTTTATTGGCTGTATAAGTTGTAGTAAATATTCTCTTACTAACTAAATTACCAAGCACGGTGTCATGAACGCACAGGCAAACATGAATTGATCCCACTTGTGACACGCATCTCTGGCGTGATGAGGAGCGCCAGCCGCGTGGTTCAAACGCTTCGTGCTGCCTTTCGCTTGACCGCGTCTCGGAAACTTCAGATTACGTGGCCTCCGACACTGAGCGCGCGGAAACACAACGACCATAAAGCCATGATTCATCTCGGCCCCCCTTTCACTTCGCACTCGCCGCAGATTAACTCCAAGATACAACGCGCGGGTCGCAATGCGCAGCCACGGCCGTACTAGAGTTAGAGACCCACGCTCCTTAAGAACGAAAATGCGGCGATGTAAAAGTACTGGCATAACAAACAATTCCGGCAGTGCCGACACCTCCGTCTCTTCCACCGTCAGCCTCCGCTCGCGCATGGAAGACCGCAATGCTCAGCTCGGACCTGACAGTACAACTCTGGGCCGTCCAGTGAGCCGAGGAAGCCGCTTCGAGACAAGGTCTCCGAACCGCGTCCGCGGCGGGTGCCCAGACCCACTAAAAAGACGCCGGACTCAAATCTGATTGATTTGATAATAAAGTTTACGTTCTTCTTATTTTGCACTTCATTACTTCATTGCGTAGTGTTACAGGCGACAACGGGGAATGTTCTGTGTAGGCTGCCTTTCGCAATTGTAAACTATCTCACGACGTCTAAATTCATTGCGGTGCCAGCGTACACTTAACTTCCCCTAATAATACACGGTGCGCACACAGCGTACCCCGTCAGGTCCATTTAGCACACTGAGCAGTGGCTTATCACCATATTTCGAGTTCTGCTCTAAGAACTGAGGTGACCGAGCTATGTATGCATCTCAGTAGAATATGTTGGTGAGCCAGTTGGTTGAAAAGTCTTGGGACAGCATATTAGCGTGACGAGAATACGGACTTTAGTAGCTTCACAACACATTGGAAGATCGGCGCAGGGAACAAGATACGCGCGGCCGGAAAAAGAAACTCGACCCTACGGTGGTCCTCCTGCAGCCCACAGCACTGTAAACTCTAAGCGCCATATGTAATTATGCATGAAAACGTCACCTCCCTTCTTGCCACTCACCCAGCGCAATGTGTTCCTTTAAGAATTGGAATACCATGTGCGGCGTCGACGTGCCTTTGTGCACCTGCTCTGATGCAAAATGCTGCATCTCTTTTACACGGCACCAGTACTGCCAATGTACTTGGTAAATAAAGTGGACTTTATGTAGTCTGGAAAGGTCCGACGAAACAGGAAATAATCCTCTACTAGAGTTTGAGTTTTAATTGAGCGAGGAGAAACTCGAATTCTTCATACCTAGAAGTGTGCCCATTTTTACAGTCATCGATATACACCGCTGCATTCAATGTATGCAAAGTGGTGAGAAAATATGAGTATATGAAGTATGACTAGCAATGAATAATTATGAAGCTGTAGGTGAAGCCAAATATTTAGTTGCATGACAAGATATAAGAACGTTTCTGTTCCGATGAGCAAGAAACGCAGTCTAAGCCTAGTAGTAAATAAATATCGACACAGACGCACAAGTAGCTCTAGGAGTTTTCAAATATGGACAGTATTCAGCGAGTGATCTGCAATTCGATTGTTTGAATACCACTTTATAGCAATAGCATCCGCGATGCGATACCTCGAGTTAGGACACCTCATTGGCCCATCCACAATCGATGGATGTGTGTCGCATGCAGCGAAGATACCTTCAACCTTCCTCAGAGATCCTGGTCTCAATGAGATGCTTTAGTTTGTGTGTATGTTGCATGCTGTGGCGTGTTTTGAGTATTGTGTGCGTCTGTGATGTACACCGTGCGTGTCACTTCATTTCCCATCATTCCCATCTGAAGTCACATGCCATGAAGTAAACCTCTCCAGGAAGCATTAAAAAGCTCTCTCTCTCTCTCTCTCTCTGACTTGTTTCTTTTGCGTTTAAAATGTGAATGACGATTATACTAGGCGGTACGCATCGAATTTGGAATATTTTCTTGTGAGCTCCAAGGGGGCTCAACGAGTGCGAAATGACGGCTCCATTCTCACACATCGTTTGCAACACTGTGGAAGCTGCAGGACTTCTTAGCCAATATCAAGGCGGAGTGCTCTTCTAGATGTGTTTATCCTCACCGCGTCGTCTGCTCACCGCTTCGGTAACTCGCATTATACGACGTGAATGCGCAAAGGTGTTCACAGGTCACATGTCCCTGAAACGCATCATGTACCAAGCAGCAATAACATTCTAATCTTGCCAATAATCATACCGTTACGCCCGGAACTATATTCCGCTGCGCAAGGATATTACCTGTGTACGCCTCGTACCTTCGGCAGTGCTGCAAACGATCGATGAGATGGAGTGTATATGCGATTATTTCATGTGAAGACAGCTGTTTTATTTGAACAGCTGTTTCATCTGATTATTGATAGTGAGATGGTGTGATGTTCGCTAACGTTGCGATACGTGCTTTAAACCGGTTCGCGGCCTGCACGAAGGGAAAAAAAAATTGCTTACAATGAACAGAACAAGCCAGCCGGGAAGACCTGGTTACCATTTTATGCTCGATAGAGGAGGCGAATATGCAAGAAAATTAACACCGTAGCTAGTATACAGAGTCACCTAAACGTTAGGCTTCCTTGATTGTATGCATGGAGCACAAGTTTGCTCGCCTGCACCCAGTGAATGTTTGTTTAATTGAGTCGCCCGGAACTAGAGCTCGTGCTGTTCGCTTTCGTGTCAGAGTTTGCCTGCGACGGGAGGCAGAACGAGAGAGAGAGAAAGTGGGCGGAGGTGAAATGGCTTTCGCCATAAAGCAACGAAGGGCAACGTTCGCTAAAGTCGTTTTCTCGTTCAGGAAGCAAAATAATCCTACCAATACCAAACCTAGAAGACCGCCCAGGAAAATCCGCTAAATGCGTTTGAAGTTAGGTCATTGGGAAACATAATTAATTAGTGCAAAATAGGCAAACCGTAGGCCGGGGACGAAAAACACGAACTGCCATGATATAAGCGAGAATGATGACTGCAAGCCGGCAAGGGTGGCGCAGTTTACACGGGAGATAAGGAGCAAACATGGGACCAAGGGTAATGATGTCAAACAATAAAGTTTGTCATGGCAGCCTCTCTCTCCCGAGGACATTGACCAGCGGAGGCTGTACGAGCGCTACTTAATTTAGCGAGGGGGGAAAACCGCACAAATTATTCGCGCATCGTGAAAAGAGGATAACTGAATCTAAGTCGCTAACCTGTTCATGTTGGTGTCTCCAGTTAGCGGCCGACGAGTTGACGAGGGATTTAGGATAGAAAAAGAAAATAAGGGAACGCAGTAAAGGGTTCGACAGCCGAAGAAGCAAGCTTAGCAACAATTGGGCGGTTTCGGTATCTTAGCAACACACAGACAGCAACTTTTTGCTGGTTTCCGAGTTTTCGCTGTCCCGTGTTCTCCTCAGCTGTGTAAGCCATGCTATCGGCTTTCACCGTCACCGGATCTGTCCCTATCATTGGACAGGCTGGCTGAAAGCAGTGCGGCCGTCATTGAGCGCGTTGTTTTCGCTCGAACATGATATCGTCGGTCATGTTGCGATATCCATTGTTGGCGTACCTATTGTACAACAAGGTTTGTCCTTTCAGTCGTGAGCACCTCCCAGATGGCTTGCCTTGAGCAGCCCTCCTCGGTGCTTCGTTACAAAGCTTGGTTTCATCACTCTACAGAAGCGATGGACAATACCTTGAATATACAAGTTCATTTAGAGCCGCCATGTAACATAAACATAGAGCGGAGCAGAAGGACACTCTCTCTGACAGTTATTGAAAAGATCCTGAAGTGAGAGGCACTACAGTTTGGGCTATAGAGTGAAGATATTCTAGTTTTGTTCAACCGTGCGAAATTGGGCCATAATTCTCAGCTGATCACCGGTATATTCGTGTTGCGCAGAGCATGTAGCGTCTGGACTCGTTTTGAATAATAGGCACGCTCATGTAGTAGCTACGGTACCACGATAGTTCAGCGAAAGATGAAACAATGTAACATTCACGTTATACCCGTGTATAAGTTGTACCTTAACTTGAAGATATGAAATTAGTCCTCTACTAGAGAGCCACGGAGCTGTGTTGTGTAAGTGGCAGCCGTATAGGCTCAGGTCGGTACGTTTTGTCAATACTTCCCAGCGTCATCTTTCTCAGCCCACTAGAATCTGTGTGCGCGTTTCCTTCAATGAAGACATACATGTCAAACGGCCCCTCACTAGACACCGCTTCACTTTGTTTATCCACCCCAAAAGGCCACAATCTCGTGCAATATTTACGTTTACGCACGACACAATTCACAAGCTAAGCCAGAGTGCCAACACTGAATTAGGCGGATGCACAGTGTACGACGTCTACGCAGCGACGTCACGAAGGCGATTTGCACTGCTTGTCGAGCGAAGAATGACAATACCAGGTGTAACACAGAGAAACATGACACTTATCTAGCTACATTTAAGCATTCTGCACCTCTTGTGTCACAATTACGCATGCGCATTATGTAGGACTAGCGAAGAATGGTCACACATCCAGTGAAACATACCGAATGGCTATTTAAAAGCTCAAGTAAATCAGATAATCCATTGAATACATAGTCGTATCCTAGTAAGCGTTTGGTGCTTTTTAGAGATGCCTATCAGCCGAGGTTATCTGTCCAAATTTTATGCAGGAACTTATTTTGCCATATTGCGGAACAGGGGTGCGGTACTCGCTCCTCTTCGATTAGTGTGCAGGGGTCACATAAGCCCATTTGCTGGCAGTATGTGGATTCGGTGCACATATAAACTCAGTATACATATATCGACAAATGTATCCGCCGAGATACCAACCGACACAGTAGCAGACAGCAGCAGCAAGCACATCAAACCCGGAAAGGTAGGCAAATAAATTTCGCTTACGCGTCGGCGTCAGATGCGCAGAAATATCGATTATGTGTCATCTCTGGCCAATTGGAAAATGTTAGCGTATTTCGTTCACTAATAGTACAGCAAACTGGAGAATAAGAGCGTAGATTTGAGCCACAAGAGAAGAGCAACTGGACCGAAGGGCAGCAGTTTGCCGGTAGGAGTAGAACTTCCATTTTTTTTTTTTGCAAACCTTCTCGTTCACGCTCCAAAGTGTGCTTTCCGTGCAATTTGTCTGATTGTAGGAAGGTAAACACGTTGAAGCTATCGAAAGTGCTGGCTCGATGTCTAACGCTATAGTAGCTGGGGCGCCTTCGCACAGATCTCGATGTTATTGACAAAACACTCAAGCATGGAAGCGAGTGAGTGGTCTTGGACAAAATAAAAATAAAACACAATGCAACAATTGAATAAACATGCAGCAGCGAACGGAACGAACCGACTACGTCTTGGACGAAGCCAAGTCACGCGAGGGAAGCGGTCAACATGGAGAAAGGAATGTGTACAATCGTACACATTCGACGTAGGGGCACAAATCTGCTCTCGGAGAAAAAGGGGTTTCGCGATAGCCGATGAGCAAAGATGGATGTGTAAATAAGATGAAAATGCTTTTATTGCCGTAGGATATCAGCACTAAGTGCACACTTTGCAGCCCTTTCCCTCTTTGCTTCGCCTCCGTATGGATTGAGGCCGAACAGGGACATTCAGGATAAAACACAGGCACAGCCTGCAGACGCGATGGATTTTCAATACCGAACACTGAAGGATATATAAAAATAAAAATTAAAAAAGCAAGAGATGGAGAAAGATGGAGGGCAAATGCTTGGATAGGCCATGTCTAAAGAGTACAAAGGATACATGGATGCATAAATTAAAGCAACACCAGTTGTTGTATTAATTTTTTTTAAGAGACGATAGCGACAATTCAGACACACATGAGGATATGGCAGCATGACTTTCTTGTAAATTAGCACAACCCATAATTAGTAAAGAGAACAAGACACACACAAAAAAAAACCATAACAAGAAACAGGACAGAAGGGGGCGCTTAACTTCCAACTGGTTTATTTCGTGACACCTGTGACAGCTTTTATACTAAGTGAAAAAGCAACAAGCCAACAAAGACAGAGTTGATTCTACACTTGCCGGTTGTTCCTTGGTCGGCCGGCCACGTGCAGAATGAGCTGTCTTTGTTGTTGTGTTGTTCTTTCATGTAGTGTAAAAGCTGTCAGAGGTGTCACGAAATAAACCAGTTGGAAGTTTAGCTCCCCCCTTTTTGTACAGTTTTTTTCTTGCGTGTTTTTCTTGTGTGTCTTGTTTCCTTCTGTTATGCTGAGTTGCGCTGATTCACGAGAACGTCACGGAACACCAAATCGTCCGAACCGCCACCCTTGTGCGATTACACCACCCGTACGTGGCTCTTGATGACGCGGAGCAACATTGCATCTCCTTTTTTGAAGACATTGTTGGTACACCAAATTGCAAGGAATAATTGTAAACGTAACATGATGATTTAGAGAAATTCTTAAACACGAGAAAGTCACTTTCAATTCATGCAACATCAAATCGCTTGTGTTGGGAAAGCAAGCAAAATGAAATAAAACAGATCAGACGAAAGCGTTTCTTGTTAGATGTACCTAACATTGTGACCTTTGTGTACGATAGGAAAGTCATCATTATTTATTTAATATAACTTAAAATTTCTGTAGTTCAGTCGCCGAAGAGTTGAAACACCTGGACCAATGTTTCTAGTGAAAATGTATTCTTTGTGCTAAATCGAAGGGGGGGGGGGGGGTGCTCGTACTTTCTGGGAAGGGTAGTGCCACTAACTACCGCGTCACCACAGGGCCTTGCATCAGGTGCGGTTATGGTCGTCGCGGGCCACGTTCTTTTCAAAGAGAGGATGGTTGTGCTATAGCTCACTGACGCAGTTTCATAGCATCGTCTGCACGTCTGCAATGTCATATGCGACTAGTACAAAGGCACAACCTACGTTGCAGACTGATAATTAAGGTTTCGTAAACATGTTTTTAATAGAAAATGACAATATTACGCAGTGTTACTGCCTCTTGACTTGTCAAATTCCTAGTTAGCAAGAAAAAAAGAAAAAAACAAGAAAAAAAGGCAACACGAAATAATGGTAGCTAAGAAGGACCCGGAATATTGCGGCCGGAAATACAAAGGAATAAGACAGTAGCCTCAACAGTGCACCAAAATGTTTCAGTCTGATATTAAAGAACGCCTAGTGAAGTCTTGGCTTCGTAAATACGAGAAATCTTAACGAAGTGAAATATGAAAAAAATAATAATCTCATATATTCCAATAGCTTGGAAAGGGAAAGTAGTCAATGCTACTTCAAGCTCTTCCTGGCGAATGCACTCCGATGAACTGGAAGCATAGCGGCTATTTTTACACCGTGTTTAATATTCACGTATGACGGAAGCCCCGCTCGAAAGAAAGCGAGCAAGGCTGACATCGAAGAGAGTGCAGTGCACTTCGAGCCTGACCATTGTGACGAAAAAGAAAGAAAAACAACATCAATTAATACGTGCTTCATTACGCAGCCCAATCATTAACATGACTGTTGTCTACTTCCAGTCGATCATAAAGGCGCTCAACAGCCAATTCCTTAAAAGAAGCGGCACGCCCCGCCATTTACGCTTGCGTGTATATGCGCGAGAAATCTTCGTCTGAGCGTGCACCAGCAGTACGGAGATACGCAGTCGTAGCCACCTACGATATGTGTGACCATGTCAATCGGCATTCGAGCCAACAAGACCCACGCATCGTTTACTCAAGAACCCCGAAACTAACTTACTAACCAACTAACTAACTAACTAGCCAAATAACCTACTAACTATCTAAACAATCAACCAACCAACCAACCCAACGATCGACCGACTAACAAACAAACTCGCTCGCTCGCTCGCTCACTCACTCACTCACTCACTCACTCACTCACTCACTCACTCACTCACTCACTCACTCACTCACTCACTCACTCACTCACTCACTCACTCACTCACTCACTCACTCACTCACTCACTCACTCACTCACTCACTCACTCACTCACTCACTCACTCACTTAAAAAAGATACAAACAAGCCAGTGCGCATCGTTCACGGAGAAACGCACGCGCACTCACTCAACATGGCATCTTCAGAGCCCACAGACCCACGAAAAGTATAAAGGGACCCTGGTAAGTTGTTTACAGAGTCTCTACGTACGGCATACGTGTCGAAAGCACCCCAGAGGAGCAACGGAAAGCGTCGGATACCACCAGCTTTTTGTTTGAGGTCTTTTCGTCAAAGGGAGGGAAATGGGATTCTGCACTGTGGGGCGAATGGAAATTAATCGCCCAACTTGGCGCTGACACCTTTCTCCGTTCTTTGCCACCAGACAACATCTGCCCCGAAGCAATGCCTCGAGCAGAAGCATGTCCTTGCGGGCGTTGCTTGCTCTCCCGCCCCTGCCACTTGCTCTTTCGAGAGGGCTACAGAAGCACGCTTATAGCTCTCGGTGTTTTCAGGAAATCCTTTTTACCCAACCTCCTCATCCTTCTTGTTTATCTTCATATTTCTATTTCTTTGACATTTTGGGCCATTTCTTGCGCGAGCAATTTTTGGCCTACAAGTCATCAATTATTTTCGCGGAATATTTTTACATAACTTGTTTTCCGTAAGCAAATGACGCGCCATTTAAACACGTTTATTCAGCCGTGATTAGGTTATAAAACTCTTATTATTACTAGTTATAACTCGTGATAGTTTGTGAAGTTATCGGTAAGTCTTTTTTATTCAGAACATGATGCTCATATGGTATAGGCTTTTCCAGCGACACCCGAGAAATGACAAATGACCGCCTTGCGCAGCTCTGATCACTGTGCGCCGTGGCCGACTTTGAATGGAGTGAACATTGTTACGTGTGCATTCGCATAACATTTTATCTATTCTCTTTTTCCTTTCCTTTTCTTCCTGCTTTTTACTCCCTCCAGTGTAGGGTAGCGAAGATAGTGCAACATAGTTCATCACCTTGCAGTTCTATCTATTTTTTTTATGTCTGCCTCTCTGGCGAGCTTGCGGTTCCTGACGGCTGCAGCACAATTTTGTGTACCTTGAGAAAGGAGCCACTCCGGGCCCTCCGTTTTCGCTAAGCAGATCACTGTGTGGCTTCCTCGAGTAGTCGGGCCTTGCAACTCGGCTGATATGCATGAACTAAGCAGCGCCGCTGTGCGCGGTCAGGTTACAAACACTCTCATGAAATTGACTTTACAAGCGAGTTATGAATACATCCTGACAGACTCGTTATATTGTATATTGGTGGGAACGATTTTCTCCTATATATCTCTCTGTGATCTCCACTATTATGTCTCCCTGCTATCTTATTAGCAGTTTTTTTTTTATTACACAGAACATAAATGCGCTTAACTGACACTACATTGTCGGTCAGTATACAGAGGTTATATAACTCTTGTCCCGAGCTTTGCTCTTGTCCCGAGGTTTGCGGAGAAATGCATTGGCGTTCCAGTTACTTCCTTAACAAAACGTCGTTTTATGCATTGAAGCACAAAAGTAACTGGAACGCCGATGCATTTCCCCGCCTTTGCGGAATTAATATATCGAAACTGGTGTCATCCTGAGAATTCCTTCCAATTGGATCCGCCTTGAGAAATCGAGGGCTAGAATTTGTAAATTTCAATATGCTCCTTAAGTTAATTAGTTAGAAACCTAATCAGTGACTTTTTGTTAATTAGTCAATTATGCATTTCACTTTTTGTGGATGTAATTAATCTCCTAGTGGCTTTCAGCAGTACGCGAAGGATACGTGCAAGTGAAAATGTATAAAATATCGCTTTAGTAGTTTTTTTCTTTTTTTTTCAGACCTTGAAGGATAAATTGCTTTAATCTATCTTCTGCTTGATAGGGAAGGCGGCCTCTTTAATAAACAAGTACGTCCAAAACGCAGTGCTTGGGGATTTCTAGCAAATAGTTGTTCGGACTGAGTATGAGGCACAAAAGAGAGTTTGGATTAGAGAATCTCGTTATTAGGAAACTGTCAAATCAGAGCTATAATCACGCGAAAAACGATTTGTACCTTTCGTTATTAACGGCTAACGTTATTCCTTGGTTCTGCCTTTGCGATTAAGTGCGTCATTTGGAAGACATTTCGAATGTTATTGTCGGCGTGACTGTTTATTTAATTAAAATGGCCTGGGTATCAGAAAACTACGAAAGCGCACTGATTATTTTAAATGATCAGGATTACTACTATTCGCATAAGCTATGAGCAAGAGCAAATAACTACGTTGGGGGCGAACGCGAACTGCACGTTCAAAATCACTTTACCAAGCGGGAAACGACGGTCGTTAGCGTTAAGATATTGCCTACGTTCACGGATTAAGTACTTAATCTAGCTTAAAAGATTAGAATAAGGCTTAAGGTGGTTTAAGTATAAAGTAATAACTTATGATGCCCATTATGAATTGCCTGCGCGAAGACTTAAGAACACATGGCCGGAACATTATGATTCATCGATTATGAACTCCGGATTATTTGAAAAATTTACCGCTAGTTTTCAGGAAACATTTTATGATAACCCGATAAAATGAGTGAGGAAAACAAGGAGGAAGAAGGATGCTCGCAAGAAACTCGGTAAAGACCTCTATGAATAATTTCGCGACGTAAGTTAATTCGTCGACGGTTGGACATTGTGTTCACTGAATCAAGAAAAGTTTGTAAGCTTAAAATCATAAAAATCTAGAACTAATTAATAAGGGCTTAATGTCCCTCAAGACATCTCAGCAAAGACTTAGGGGCTTAAAACTGTAGTCTCATATTTGCGTTTTGACAAAATGGGAAAGTCCGCTCAACAACCTGGCTGACCGAATGGTTTAATCGCCATCTTTACCTGACATTCCACCGTGCTTGCTTCGCTCTGACCCCCGAGCTTTCGTATAAGCCCAGAAGTACCTTCTCCGACGGCCCGGGGCACACGTGCACTTATGCCGCTGTGTGCCTGCTCGCTATCCCGCAACCAGTTGAGGAAGTTTGTCTTCGGAGGCTTCGAGCTGGGGTGGACCTGTCACTTACTGTCACCTGCGCCTGGGGATCTGCGTGAGATAACCGTACAACACGTCCTAAGTGCCCGGCACCTTTGTCTCCGGCGGACAGTCATCATCTCTTGTGGCTGTGTCCTGGCACTAAGGACATAAGGCACAAGGTGCTTAGGGAGGCCATGTTAAAGTCGAATGTCAAGGAGGACTTAACCCGTTGCAAAACGGACAAGTCCGCGAATTTAATGCTGCAGTAACTGCATCAAACGGGGCTGCATGCATTTATTTGGGACCTTTTGCAATTTTTTTGTATATACCATGCAGCAAGTCCACCAAAAAAGGAAAAAAAAAAAAAACAGGAAAAGCTAGACTCGTATAAGCGGTGCCGTCATTACTACTTGCTAGTGCACTTGAAATCTAGATCCAGTCCCAGATGAAGTGTACGCCTGGGAAGTGCTTCTTGCTCCATAGTTACTTCGCAGGTAAAGTTACCAGGAAACATTTTGCTTCTTCTAAACGGTTCACAAGGGTGTACTGGGAATACTGTTCAATAAGATAATTAGTCGTCCGATTAGTGCATTTCAAAGGTTTCGCGCAACCTGTGGATGTGCTAAAGTCAAGGTAGTAGTGCGCAATCTCATAAACAAGTGTCAGCATGAACGTTCTTTTTTTCTCTCCTAAATGAAGATCGCAGATATTCATTGAAGCCTGTTTGTGTGTTTCAGCTTCACGGTGTTAGAAGGGTCTGACTAGCAGATAGCTCCTTCTCCATATGGCCAAAACAAGACTCGAGTGAAACTTGGACCCTTGCTCTTGGGACATTGGACAAGTAGCGTCTTACATGTAGATGTTTTGCTTGAATCGCCATAAGGCATGAAGAAGTGGCATGAAGTAAATGCATGCTGCACTTAGGATATATATGCGAGGGGCTTCGTGGAAACATCGGAACGAAAATTCTGCTTGTTATGTCTGCAAGTGAACAGTTAATACTTACTACTTATTGACCAACGTCTAATTATAGCGCTACTACACCCTCCATCAAATAGGCGAGCTCGGAGAGACGCTAAGACTAGTACAATACTAACAATGCGCAAGCTATAGGTTTAAACATATATAGGCGCGTTTATATGCGGGTCACCCTATACACCTATCGACAGACTCTGTGTGTGCAGTGGACCGCCTTTTCTTGAGCCCCGCCGGTTCCGGCAGTCATCGTCAATCCCAATATTGCCCGAGGCGGTGGCCGAGAGAGTTTCGCTGCAGCCGTCTCAAACAATCACAGCTAGGCGAACAACTTCCTTCGCAAGAGTCGCCAGAAGAGCGACGACAAGCGGCAGGCCCAATCATCGGCACCATACAACGCCGCCCTTCTCGAGTTTGTCAAACTCTTCGAGCTCGAAGCACTTTGGCATTTTTCCCCCCCACTGAACTGTCATCACAGACGCAATCAGCAACGGGTGAAGAAAGGGGGTCACCGTAGCAACTTCCTTAATATTTCAAAGCAAATAAATAAGTTGCGGAACAACTACTACCTCTGCGCGTTGTTGGACGCCTTCTGCTATGCCGGCAGTGACGGTGTAGCGGCGCCTTTGTATTTGCTAGCGGCTGTCCGTGAAGAAACCTGTGTTGTCTGTTTCCGCCACTAGACTCATCGCCTCTGAACCACTTGTCCTGTCGAGGCTCCCGAGAAATGATTGCCTTTTTGACACCGCCGGGGCCTTTTGCACCTGTTTAGCTCGTCAAGCTGCTGGCTATGTCCGGGCAAACTTGCGTGTCCATTGGCCGTTATCTAATTGCATCCTGGCCGCTGGGAGTCACATCTGTATAGGTTCAATACTTTATCGTCAGTGCCCTTGCGCTGCGCCTGTCAATTCCCTGATTTGGCCGTATTGATGCGTTGCCGACACTTAATGATCTTTGCACAACTTCCCTGCTGGCTCGCTGCATGAATCCAATTGCACGAAGCTCGAAACACTGGCACTGCTTAAAAAAATAGTGGTGTCTCATCCCATTCTATATATAGTTTATAATTATATATTATGTTTTTGTGTTGCGGACACTGACATGAGCATCGCACTTCACAAGAACCACTTGGAAGGAACTGCGTAATGATGAGAAGAAGGTGGTTATACGATAAGTGAATTTTGCTTAGCATTGACCTCAACACGAGCCTGAAACATGCATCATACAATGAAAAATAACACATTCCTGAATTGCCGCCAGACATAGCTAAATAATACCCTTTTCAGCTGTACCAACAATTTGTCAGGACCTCTGGTCTATAGCTACAGATTCGTGGCATGCTATACGGTTACTGCTAGAAGCTTGACGAAAAACTGTAGTACATGGTGATTTCATGTGCCTCGATTAGAGTTTTTCAAACTCGAGGTGCCATCTCATTGTTTGAATCAGGTGCGAGCGACTAAAAGCACTTCCGTCACTGGCTATCCTGGAGTGATGCCTATTAAAAAAAAAAAAAAAGTCACAGGCCTGCGCGGCACACGCAGCACAGTCACAGCGTAAGCTGGTTGAGTGGTGCAAGAGTAGCTCCAATTTCGGCACCACGCACGACAAGGTCTTCGCGGTAAAGTGTCTTCGCCTCAATTTTGACAAGAACGATTTGAACCATCCTCCCGGCGTCGGCGTCGACGGCGAGCTGCGGCTTCTAATATGCTCTCTGCACAGCAGTCTGCTGAGCCCGATGATGCCTGGTTGTAGCCGCGCACGTATCTCTACGATTCGCTTCAACAGCGGTTCGTACCTTGCGAAGAGACGCCATAACGTGTACCGAAGAGGTACCCAGAATACGTGGCGCACATCTAACATCGGGATAGCGTTGATTGCGCGCCTCGTCTGAATCGCATCGCGTCTGAATCGCATCGCATCTGAACCGCATCTCGTCACACGCGGCGGTTGTAGGCACGTTAAATAGATGGCGCCACCTTACTGGCGGAGGCTCGGGTTGCGTGTTTATATTGGCGCCCAAGCCCAGTGCTCGACCGCTGGCGCCACGCTGCGCCGCTCACGCGTACCATGCTTCTAGGTGGTTTCTTTCGCCGAGGGCGCTCGAACGCTATCATATGGTTTGCATGAATGCATGGTTTGGAAGCGTGGCTGTATGGCCTAGTGGTTACGACGCTCGCTTTGAGATCAGGCGTACGCCGGTTGGAAAGGTACATGAATTAAATTTTGCGTCCTAAATGAGAATTCCTTGACCTCTAATTTATCTAAAATTTAGCTTCCTTGAGCGTGTAGTTGCTGGGCTGTTTACAACAGAAGATAGCGATATTTAGCCGTCTTCAGAAGCAAATTATCCAAAAAGTAAAAATTCAAAATTATTTTGCTGCGTCTAGGAAATAGATAAATATGTCCTAAAGCTACAGAGGAAGCCACAATGCAGTAAATGTGGTAGTTTCTTCTAAATATTGTCACAACTTAGACACAGTTCGCAAAAATCATGTATCTCATGATTATTCTTGAACATTTATTTCTAAATCACATTAATAAATTTCTTTATTGTTATATATAGTTGGAATCTACAAGAATTCGGCTTTTCGATGGCGTATACAACTTTATATCCTAGGTAGAAGAGCCGCCATGGTTGCTCCAAAAGTACTGAAAACGGAGGGGGAGGGGGGGGGGGGGCTTGTGCCGCCGTAGTGGGACCGCCACCTTAAACAGCTCCGCTGTTAAAAAAAGCGACAACGAAAAAAAAATGTGTGAAATGTACGAAAAGGCGTAACGTTAGTTCAGAATCGGTGGAAATTAAAAGAATAAAATGTGAACCATGTGCCGATGGTAGGCATGGTCTCAAGGAATTTACTTAGCGTTGAGAAGTTTGAGCCTCCTCAGCGGAGGCTCCCTAGGGCTGTGGTCGCCAAAAAGGTTCCCGAAAGGTTTGCTATAAGCATGTCAGTACAAACATGACAACCAGCTGTGTAGCACCGTTATTTCTTCTCTGCTATAGAAAAAAAAAATGGGCAGCACAAGTTAAAAGCTTGCGCTTATAATTACCGGGTCGTTACTGCGCCTCCTAGCACGCTACAATCAACTCATTCTTTAGACACGCGTGTCTTGTTTAGACAAACGTGCCCTAATTCCTCCGTGCTCAGTGGTCATCCCTTGTGGATTGAGATGAAGAGATGAGAGGATCCTACGTACACAGGCTTCGTTTGGGTGTCGCCCTAGTACCTCACATCACGGAAACGTGGAAGCGAAGCAGCAGTTTTGATGAACCCAGGAAATCTACCACCAGCAATTAAGATGATGGTCCCATAGACACATTGCATTTACTACGTGTTTGCCCAGTTACAAGTAATAGACATCGGCATGCCACCCAAGCCAAAGTCAGCATTCAAGACGGACACAGCCTACAGACATAGATGCACGGCACCTAGCTCATAGTCACACGCTACTGTCTTACATGTGGGAGACTAGTTTGGACTCCTTGCAGAGAACAGACGAGCGTCACAATATCTTCCCCCATCCCATCACGTGCCTTGATGCCATCCCTTCAATAACGACGTTTTTACTACTGTGATACAAATACTTTATATGTGACACTGAACATGCTACGCAGAGTATGTATGGTGATGATCGCGTGGATTACAGATTCTACAAACTATGGGCTCGGCGAGTCCAATCCGATTAAACACGCCTGAGTTGTGAGTCGGCGCCCGTCCTGCGTACCCTTTCCATGCTCGCGGTTCTGCTTGTGCTGTTTATAATATGGATATAAACACGCCTCCTTCGGTATCGGATTAGAGGACAACGTTCCCGATGTTCGCGATAGATGAAGCACAGTAAGCGTGAGAGTGACATCATCCTAATATTGATAACTCCTTCGAGCACTTGTTCTGTATCTGTCCTCGCTACGACCTCCAGCGCCTCTCCCTCAGGACAACTTCAAACCGATTGGACACGAAACCGTTCTCTGAGTCAAATGTGTTTGGACCGTGGCCAGATCCGTCGCTGGCGCATAAGACGATTCGAGCACTAGTGCAATTCTTGAAGTGCCCAGGCCTGAGTGACCGTTTGTAGTGCTCCTGTGCACCCTCCCTATAAGTGCTCACTCTCTACCACTTTTCCTCTTTCTATTTTCACTTTCCCTTAAACTCGATGTAGGATGGCAAACCGGACGCTCGTCTGCGTGGACCTGCCGGTCTTTCATCTCCTTGCTTTCTCTCTCTCTCTCCCTCCACCAAAGCGATCAGTCGCAAAGAAATAAACCGACGCACGCGTGGCAATATGCTCTAATAAAGCCAATTGACATTAAGTACGCATTTTCTTTGTTCAGGGCGTATCACAACTTTCGCAACTTAATTACGTCGCTCACTCCAACGTCAGAGCGTCAGCGCATGTCAACAGTAGCAGTCTGCCCAGCGGCACTTTCATTTGTTGCGCCAGCGAAATTTGCGGGCTCGACTCGTTCCTCCGCTTGTTTTCCCGCCGGCACCTTTCGTGCCGCGTAGGGAAACGTCGTCAAAGGCCGCGCATGCAGAGGGGGCGACGATTGAGTAGGGGTGGATGGAGTGTGACAATGGTGGTAGCGCGAAATCAGAACAAAACAAGAAAATGGCTAGAGAGGCTTCCCGCTGATTGAAAGCGTGTGCAAGAGGCCCCGTGGCCAACACGTCTTTAATTAGGGGCGCGGAAACGCGACAAGGCGGCGTATTAACAGGCAGCACGCCTACGAGAGCAGCGAGCGCGGTGCGGCAGCGGCGGAACTAATTTCAGTTACACGGCGGGGCGGCCTAGCTAATGAAGACAAATTATGATCACCTTATAAAGCTGACGTCAGGATCGTTAAGCGCGGGTCGAAAAGGTGGCCCCGGTAGTTGTCGCGCTGTTTCCAATAACGCGGCGCTCGCGCGCGCTCGCTCGCGCGCGAGCCCGCGGCGTGGAACAAGCGGCCGAGCGCGTGCTCGCGCTCTATACCGAGCCATTCTTGCTGCAGGCGAAACATTCGCACAATGGCCTCGCGCTTTTCATCTGCGATCGCGCCTGCCACGCCGAGAAAAATGGCTGTCCTGGTTCAGCTGCGCTAGGGGGTCGCATAGCTTTTGTCGCCGCAGAGCCCGGCAAAAAGGTCGTGCAATGTCTATGGCTGCAAAAGCACACGCGGAACGCGGTTTTCGGGACAGAGAAGGCGATGAGAAGAAACGAAACTTCGCTGTACGAGCTTCCAGTTGCTCAGTGCTGCTGATCTGGCGCTACCAGTGCACATATAGGGCCGGCATGGCACGAGTGTCTGATTCACTCGGCGCTAACTCGGCAGGAGGGACAAAGCAGTGAATGGCTGCCAGACAAAGCAGGGAATGGCTCCGCAGCCAGCTTCATCTCTCACTCGCAAACAGGCTTGCCATCCTTTCCACTTTATGTCGCTTTACCGCAGACGCAACGCACGTATTTGTGCAGGCTGCATTGGAGTCTTGCATGTATGCCTTTGCACTCGCGGTGGCTTTCCAACATAATCGACAATAACTTGTGGCTAAATACACGCCTGTCTTCTTATTTTTACACAATTTAGGGGTCATTAGTGAACCAGATTAGACACTTCGGACTGGTTATGCCTTGCCAAGAATTGTACTCATGCTACACGCGCACAAGTTATGCTCATTATCTGTATGGCTGGCCATGCGAAGCGGCTTGTCTGATTACGCGCCGCCATGCGTTAAGTTTTTCTCTTCGCAGAACTCCAGAATGTCATTGACTTACCATAGCCAAGTAAGATAACTTATTCAATCCACGGTGCGTCATCTTCATCAAATCATCCGTCTAACACTTGGCCCAACAGTCAAAATAATCTGGAGAAGCACTATGTTCTCTCTCATAGCCCTTATGTTGCATAGATGGCTTGACTTCATCGTTCGATTGATCCATCAATTATTCAAACCGAGTTGGAGCAGTTCCCTGTCTACTGTCTCGATGTAACGAGTGAAGTGCGCCTATGTTGTGTGAGATTGCCAGTGGCTAGAAAAGGGAAGGAAGATGATGGACATCGGCTAATGGCATGGGGGAGCGGCTGATTGAAGGAAAATACAACGGCAACGTTCTGATGTGTCACGAGTGAGTGGAGCCGCAAACTAACAATAACAATGCAGCCAATCAGAGACTGACACACTTTTCACAAAGGACGAAACGAAAGAAGAATTCCCAGAGGAAGAGTGCGAGACGTGTAAGGGCGGGGCGAAGACGCCGCCACTGCATCGAGTTAGAGGAAGATGCCGGACTTTGGGTCCAAGCTTCGTGGCTCCAACCAAGCCAAAGCGATTTACTATGTGGGAACTGCAACCTGCTCTTCGCTGCATCTACTGGAAGTGGTACGCTTGACTTGAGTGTCTGGCGTTCACCTGGGGGCGACCAGAAACCACCAAGAGCTCGTCGCCACAATTAGTCTGCTTGGGCCGCCAAACCACCTGCGATTCCATCCATCGCTAGTCATCACCTTCTGTGCCAATGGCGACCAACCTTTCTAACCCCTTTCCCGTCACGCTTTGCGTCATACTTTATCAGGACTTTGCGTGAACTCATAATGACTTACACGTTATGAGTTATTGCCGTGTGCCAGTAGACTAGACTTATTCTTGTCTCTATTTCCTGTGTGCTGTCTGATGTAATATAGCTTTTTGCTTTCTAGTACCAAAATGGCTTCGCGTTCTGACGTCGCACTCAGGCTTTGCCTAAGTAGCGACATCCATACCCAAAAAGCCTCGTTATCACTCAACAGCGCCTGTAACTGTGGCTTCGCCATTAAGCCCAGTGAACTCGAGGAAAAACCTTCAGCGTGGTTATGTGACCTGCTCGAGTGCGTCAAGTACGCGTTCTACGCGGCGTCGTCAGGAATTACAAAACGTCGCTTGTATTCCTGGCGTTAGGAATAAAACCAAGGAGGAGGGAAAGAAACAAACTAGGAGGCAGCATGACATCAGGCAGCTAACAGCGGCAAGCCAACCTCCTCTATGCCTCCGCTACTTCTCTCGGGAGCCTATTTAGGCGTTTACTCTTCGGAACTAGGCCCTTCAAGGTTGCATGGTTGCCGAAGCTATCAAGACATTGCTTGGTTTGCGGTAGCTTCAAGAGAGGCGTTCCTCGATCATCACGATCGATTCACGTCACCCGCCCTTCACTCTACTGTCTCCCGTACTCTCCGCGTGCTCGGTGGGTAGAAATTACCGCTTGCGTATCACGTGGTAAGTGCCTATTTCCTGTGAGTTCTGCCCTTATATATTTTATGAATACGCTTCAAGATTGTTCCATGGCATTCCCTCCTAGCATTCCTTCCTTCCTCCATAAAAAAAAATGCAGTGGCGATTCAGCGGTAAATGTGAGAGAATGCGCTAGCATTACCTCGCACCTCTCTGAGACCCAGACAAATGACTTAAACCACGTTCCCCCATTGCAAACTGTTGTTGAGGAGCTCACTCGACACACGTTCTGCTTCTTCTGAGGGGTGAAGTGCGACTGGCCGTGGTCTAGAACACACACACGCATGCGCACACGCACTTTCCCCTTTGACATTCCTATTGCAAAAACCAAAATAGGAACGCTTCCACTGAGCGCCGTCATCCAACAAAATGCCTCATCACAAGGCGGTTCTCTCCGCGGCGGGGATATGGGCTGCTTTCGTTGCCAAAAATTAGTATTAGGCGGAGTGCGCGACGTGCGTCCGTAGCTGGAGAACGTAATCAACAACAGAAGCAGCAAAACTGCTTCTTGCTTACAGAAACAAACAAACAAACAAACAAACAAACAAACAAACAAACAAACAAAAAAGAGCCGGCGTTAATCAAGCGTTTTGCGGGTTTTTATTGAAACAGATGGCTGGTATAGGCAGCCATGACAGAATAGCGCTCTCAAGACCCCAATCGATCATTTCAGTTGAAGAACAGATAAAAAAAATCTCAGCAACAGCGGGGCAGTCAAATGTGGTGTTCCTTTCAAGTAGTGCAAGCTTTGGCGTGTAGTTCTGCTGCGCGCGCGTACACGCACGCAAGTGCATTTTTTGAGCAACTCATTCGTAGCCTCGTGACTGCTAGTGTGGTTTACTTAACCCGCACTGCCTTTAGTCCAAAAATTTCTGCGTCGCATCCCGTTTACAGCTAATGGTTAATGTTTTGTAATCGCGCCTAAGTCATTTCGGCTCCTCATAAAGTTATCGACCATTAATTTTAATTTGTTTTTCTCTATGTATAACTGACTTTGCGCACTGCTTGCTGCTAGCCTGGAGAGAAATGCGCAAATCGCAATGAATTTCAAGCCTTACTTTTTATCCCCGTATAATACTAGAGAGAATGCGCAGCTAGTTCCCAAGTTCCTGTGTATGGATAACCCAGAAAGTATTCTTCATAACTTGTTTCTTTTTTTTTTTTGGAGGGGGGGGGGGGAGGGGGCTTGTAGCTCGTTCTCCTATCACTCTCTTACATTTTGGAAGTACCCGTAGTTCGCAAGTCGGCACGCCTCATTCCGTGTATTGTCATATTTCATTTACAAACTAAATACCTACAGTGCGTATGTAGTACGTCATCTATCTATGTACGCGGCACAACGCGAACATCGATTTTATTGAAACATAATCCGAGCCCTCACTCCACACAAACCCACAGAAAACCGTTCATTTTGCATTTACAACTACATGTCAGCAGACTGCCGCGGCTTCGGCAGTCGAGGCCTAATAGAGAGGTTTGGGGGCTTTCAGTGTAGAGGAAGCGAATCTGGTGTCTCGTCGTGAGATTGCTGCATCTCTTATCCACTACAGGAATCGGATGGTACTGTACACAGGACCACTACAGAAGAGGGTCTGCCGTGTGATTAGAAATAAACAAAATGAAAAAAAAAATATAGCTACAAGAAAGGAAAAGGATATGAAAGAAGACGCGGCAGACCAGACGGGCATGAAGAGAAGAGAGGCAACGCATCTCTGTCCGGGACTAGATATCCATCTCGCAAACGAGACCCGGGGAGAGACGGACAATGGCCGGCTTAGCAGACAGGCACAACTGCTCGCGTCGCCAGTTGGCAACTGATCGCCGTGCCACGCCGAAGTGGGGGGATGGGGGTGGCGGCACTCTGTTGCTGCTACCGCGGCGCAGCGCTGAAATGGGCAAGTTAAAAGCAGTCCGGCATGCCGAGGATTGAGACCCTGCTTGGGAGCTGAAGGGAAGCCGCTTTGAGATGAGTCCGAAGGGGGAGGGTGGCAGTGTACGTAGGTCGGTGACGGGGGCTTCCGAATAAAGGACGTGCTCTACGGGAGAGATGGTGAGGGAGTGGAAGGAGGGGTCCCAATTGCGATTTAATGCACCCCGAGCTCCGTCCCGTGATGGCGCGTTTTGCTTTTCCGGCCTTTTTCTACCATCCGCCCGGAGGCAGACGGTATATAGAGGGCCGGGAGGGCATCAAAAGGGGAGCTGAAGCGGCTGAAGCCCTCTGTATAGACTGCGTGCTTAGAAGACGGACGCGCGCGCAATGGTCGAAACGAGGAGGATCGGGGGAAGTTGTTGAACAATGGCTTCCTCTTTCAGCCAAAAGCGGCATGCGGTGCTTCGCGGTGTGCGTTCTCGCGCTCTAATGGGCACGCACACGTCTACGCCTGCACTGCGTTTGTCGTTCTGCGCGGAGCGTGCTTCCGTGAGCAGAAGACGACCAGAGGGGGGGGGGGGGGGGGGGGGAGGCTTTTTGAAAGCAGGTGGAGCCACGGTGGCATCTGCTGAAGGACGTGCAGAAAGGCACGCCTGTCAGAGCGATAAAGATGTCTTTACGCCTCTCCGAGGGGTACTACAGCGGGAGAGAACCATCTTGAGGGCGGGCACCGAATCGAGACAGCGGTGCTGTGGCCGAAAGGTGCCTACGCTTTACGGTGAGGGCCTCGAGTTTGGGCCTCGCGGGTTCTCTTCCATGGCGGGAGGCGTTCATAGTGAGCGCTATTATGGTCGCCATTATGAGACAAATGGGGCAGCGTGTGTCGGTCTACAGCAAAACGTGTTAAAAGTGGGTAAGAGATGGGCTGTCGGTTGGGCGTCAAGTAACAGGCCACCCCCGAGAGCAACGACAGTAGCTAATGGCCCTCCACCGCCTCGATTGTCCGCGGTTATATTTGGTTATTTGAGTCTCTCTCTTATTTAGGTAACGGTTGCAAGAATACTTAATGGGCGGAATATGGGCACGTATTTGCAGTGTTTTCTTATTGCGCTGCCATTTCGGTGTCGATCGGCCAGTCACGATAGCAGTCGCCACAATGACAACACGGTCGCATGTCGATGGCCAGTCGTGGAATGCACTTACGATAGAGAGGTTTCGAGATTGTGGGTCCCGTTTATAGGAGAAAACTGGCCCCAAAAGTTAAGCGACACGATACTGTCGCAATTATACATGTGAATGCGATCGACAGTCGTAGAATAGATTCACGCTTCTCGAGTCTGTTCATTTTTTATACAATTGCGGCCAATTACGACTTATGCATGCGGCTTATTAAGCAGGATACCGAGCCCCAGATGGAATACCGAGTGATGCTTGAGAGTCTTTACAGACGGCGCTGTCAAAATAAATAGAAAACATCAATAAAAAGAGTAAATCCGAGCAGCCAACCGCTGTACAAGCAACTCACGATGGGGGCCTGTATGTTGTCTTGGTAATGAAGTTCTACTCATTACAGTTATACTCTGTAGAACTATGTTTCCTACAGGACGCTTCGTCATACGACCTTCGAAAAGAAGAACATCAAAAATTTATAGTTTCGTAGTTGCAAATGGTGCAGAACCGTCAGAGTGATTTACTGGTTGATAAGTTCAATAATGATCTGTTCGACTATATGGTAGCTGTCAGTAACCGGGAAACTGGATCGGAAGGCTTAAAACAGCACAAATGTATGAAATTCATGACAATGCGAGAGCATGAAAACTGGCTTACCAGTATGATAAGCAGAAATATGTGTCCGAAAGTATTTAGGGTTTTAAATGGGAAATGGTTGTTTTTGAGAACTTGGAACGTGTCTTTAAATATGTATGCCGAACACACTGCAATTAGTGTAGGCGTCGAGCTGAGAAATAGGTAGGTAGGTAGGTAGGTAGGTAGGTAGTAAATTTTATTGAGGTCCGGAAGAATCTTCACCCCGTTTTTATAGGGGCAAGACTGCGGGCCGCTCCCACGTTGGGACGGGAAGGTCAAGCCTCACCGCCGGATCGTGGGCCTTCTGGACAGCCCCGAGCTGATCAATCCATTCGTAGCTCTTGACCAATGAATAAAATTCTTCCGACATGAATACGTGGTCGGTGTGGTGCTGTAAAGAGGTGCACTCACAGAGCATGTGTTTAAAATCGCTAACCCCAACGAAGTCGGGACACAGAGGGGAGACCTCCGTGTACCTACTGATGACGGAGAGTGTGGGATACGAGTTCGTTTGGATTAGCCTGAGGGTCACGGCTTGAGGCCTCTTGAGATTTCGATGTGGCAACTGGAAAGACGTGCGACTTATCTGATAGTGGCTAGTGATCTCGTTGAAGGTGGGGAGAAGGTCCCTGAAACGAGGGGGAGTCTGTTTCCGAAAAGGTCGGACCAAGCCCGTAGCTGGTCCTACCCGGCACACCGGCCTCCCATTGCCCGGCGCAGCCGGCAAGACCTCGCACCCGGCATGGGACAACTCATTAACCTTGGCTAGCCCCCTAGTTCGGCGCCTTCGTGCGCCGGGAATCATGTAATGACGTGGTGAGTACACACCTTACCATCAAGTGCCCTAGCAACCTCCTCACAAACTACCCCAGTCGAGAAAGTTCGAAGGGCTGATCTCGAGTCCGTATAGATCTCTACATAAAGAACGAAAAGAAATAGATGGGATGTGGCACCCGCAGTGTTTAGGATGAAAAATCGAGTTAAATCCCACATTAAAAAATATTCCCGCCTGTATCAAATTGTAACAAGTAAAAAATAAAGCAATGGATTTGCAATAGGAAAATAGTAATTTGGTGTTACCTTGCCATGTGTTCTGGTGGGTACCATGTATTATGGTGTGGCTTTTGACATAGCGTTGTCTACATGAGGCTTGGGGATGCTTAAACTCTGAAGGCGATAATATTGTTAAACACCTTCACTGGGAGCTAGCAATGTTCCGCGAAGTACAGGGACAGAGACGTGCCGTGTTGAGTAAAATACTACCTGATTCATGACCATAATAAAGCACGGAGCAAATTAGGAACACCAGTTGTGGAATAAGCGGCACCGGTATCCTGAAACGCTCTTCACAGCATAATGGCATAGGTTGTCAATAACAAACAACTAAACAGAGTTAGTCGACATTTATGCAAGCAGGAGGAATAATGAAATCACCAAAATGGCTACGTTACAAGATGTTTCCTTTTAGTCCGCGAGTCCTTTGAGGAATAATTCATTACTTATCATGCATTCTTCCTATAGACTTCATTTCTCTCTCTCTCTCTCTCTCTCTATATATATATATATATATATATATACAGGGTGTCCCAGCTATCATGCAGCACGATTTAAAAAAAAGGGGAACGGCGTTCCGCGAAGCAAACCTAGTGCGTATTGTTTCTAGTACAGTGGAGTAGCCCCTAGTAATTTTTTAGTTACTGAGACCAGCGACCACGAATGTTTGCGAATAAGAACACGCTACCAACCTCTTGCCTTGCTGAACACTGTTCTTGGCACGGTTGCATCACGAGGAATACTCCCAGGCCTCTTCATGACTACATAGATGGTCTGAATAAATTATAAAATAGTAATAAAAAGAAATGCAAACGGAAATAGGAATTTCGAGATAAGTGTGGACGGAGGCGAACGCACCGGCAGGTCATTCAATTATTGTGTATCCGTGCAGATTTCCCAGCCGGCTAGCCTTTCGGGCAGCCATATCCTGCAGTCAAAGTCTGGAACCGCACTACGCAATTTTCTTAGAGCCATACCGGGCCGGGATCAGAAAATAAGAAGCTTCTCCTCAGATAATCTATTTATTTTGTATTTAGGTCAGAGCCCCAAGAGATTGAACTTGTCGAAAAGGAGGGGAATAGTAAAATAAAAAAAGTAAACTTAGCCCCACCAAAATCCCTGGAGCCCTTGCATACCCATCGATTCGCAAAGCCATCGGATGGCTCCCGTCTGCCATACGAGGCAGGCAGGAGAGACCCGTGAAGCGTTGTCCACGCGTGGATTTGCCAAAGCTTACTCGGAACTTGGTTGTCTTTCTTTACTCCGTATGTTATACCTTAGCGTATTTATATATTTTATTCCTCAGTACAGTTTCTCGAGAACATGTCGTAATACTTTTCGACGGCCTAAGCACTACTTTACGCTGTCGTTGCGAATGCGGAAAAAAAAATTTCCAAATTCTGGCCTCGGCAACGCTGCAATACTTTCTTGAGTGATGAATAAAGGTATCAAAACATGGCTGGAAGAATTTCAAGGCCAGTGGCTTCGCAACGGTTCAAACTCCGCGCTGTCTAGAACCGAGCATAGTAAGCTCACAGGTCGGGCTTTCATTTTACTAACAGCATTCGTATTGAACGCTCGGATCGCGAGATATAGCAACGATTCATGGTATGACGTAACAATGACGCTGTCAACTGGACTCTGTCAAACTCAACGCAGTAAAACAAAAAGAAAGAAAAATTGGGCAGTTTAACTGGTCAGACATTGCCGGACTCGGATGAAAGGACCCGAGGTGAATTAGAACTACGAACATGGACAGACTTTAGCACTCTCAGACTCCACCTGTGTATAAGTAGGGCTATATTTATTTAGTTAAAATGCGCATTCAGCGAACCTTTCTTTCGCGGCTTCTTGGCCAAAGAATTTCTTGTTCGCAGCGGTTCAACATTTTACTATTTGAATATATTCGATTCAGATAATCTTGGTGCATCATGTTTATTTTTGTTTATGACGGTCGGGCCCCAGTTTTGTTAGTCGCAACCACGTGACGCCATGGAGCATATAGCGTAAATTGGTTGTTTTAATTTAAATGTAGACATGACAACGTAAAGGGAAATGAAGGTAGGCGAAAAGGCAACTTGCTGTTGGTGGGAGTCGTACCAACATCCTCCGCATTGCGCGTGCGATGCTCTACCTTTGAGCTACGGCAACGGCCGTTCCCACGTCCACATTCTTGAGTACTTAAGTATACGTGTACAAGATCTGACCCATGTTAGCTAGCGCCCCTCATGGCTCTAGACTACCAGTTTCGACATATACATTTCCTAATGGAGCGTAGAAATGCATTGGGGTCCCTGTTATTTTTATGCTTCATTGCATAAATCAATTTCTTGTTAAAAATGTGGAACAGTGCATTTTGATCGCAGGTTTGATGGTGCATATGTCGAACATCTATTGATCCAACGGCTATCTGTCCTACGCATAATTTCATTTCTTTTCTCTTAGTGTCAACTATAATATCGGCTATACCTGTTTGCTCTCTGATCCACACCGCTCTCTCACTGTCTCTTAATGTGACGTCTAAAATTTTTCGTTCCATCGCTCTTTCTCATGAGCAGGGTCCCCTGTGAGTAAATGACTTAGATAAACATATACCTGCACAGACTCAAGGGACTGAGGGGCGATCACGAATTCTTGTTGTCTTTCCAAGCTACTGAACATCAACTTCATCTTCTGCACATTAATCATCAACCTTACTCTTACACTTTCTCGGCCAACGTCCTCAATTATTTGCTGCAGTTCATCCCCAGTGTCGCTGAACAGGATCATATCACATGCAAATCGAATGTTGGGGAGATAATCACCGTTGATACTCCCTCCTGATCCTTCCCAGTCTAGTAGCTTGAATACTTCTAAGCATGCAGTGAATAGCATTGCAGAGATTCCGTCTGCTTGCCGGACCCCTTTCTTGACAGGTACTTTTCTACTTTTCTTGTGGAGAATGAAGTTAGCTGTGGATTCTTTGTAGATATTTCCGAAGATATTCACGTATGCCTCCTGCAATGCAATGCAATGCCCCCCTGAATGCTGGTATCTACCCTGAGTCAAATGCCTTTTCATAATCTATGACAGCCATATAGAGAGGTTGGGAAGGGAAGTGCAGTCGAGGACGACAGTAAATTGGGTGAGCTGATGAGATTAGGAAATTTGCAAGCGCAAGTTAGAATCAGCTAGAGCAAGACAGGAGTAATTGGAGATCCCTATATAGGGAGACCTTCGTCCTGCAGTGGACACAAATATAGGCTGCTCCTGCTGCTCCTGATAATGATGATCTCGAACCATCCTGAGAATTTGTTCCAAGTGGGTGTGACCTGCGAACTCGCCGAAATTGCAGTATATGCCGTACAGTAACTATTTGAAATTTTAATTACTGAATTTTTGGTAATTAGTTGAATATGCATTTTGATTTCTCGTGGATGTAATGTCTTCTTCATTGAGCAATACAGCCAAAGGACTAGAACTCCGTTATCTACTGCGGCAGGCAATTTCCTTAATTTTAAATTAAACCCCCCTACCCAAACAGAAAAATGAACTCAAGATATAGCTTTCCAATGCACTCTAACTGGTGCGCATAATACGTGTCCAAGGGTCGGTTCCGTGTGCGGCTAGAACCTATCTTACGGTTTCGCGCACATTGCCTCTTACGTGAGCTTTCTCTTGGAATCCGCGTGTATAAGTACGAACCTTGAGGCACGGTACGCGAGCCGAGGAAAAAAAAAACGGTGGCGGGTTTTCGGGCGCGATCAGGGGGGCGCTGCGCGGCCCCGCGATTGCCGCGGCTCCACCGCAGCAGCGGCAAAACAGCGCACCGAGATCCGTGCGACGCACGCCGACGGGCGTGACCCGGGTTCGCAATTCGCCGCCGGCTCCACCGCCGTATATTTCGTTTTCGCTGTGCGAAAAAAAAAAAATTAAATTCTAGAGCGCCGACAGTATTTTCCGGCTGCCAGGACGAGCGCCGGTCTCGACCGCGCTGCCACCACGACGGTGTCTCCTACACGCTGATGCTTTCTTTGCGGCGGGAAGAAGATGAATTTGCCGCCGCGAAACGCGGTGTTTCTGCCGCCGACACCAGCGGGTCGCCCACTTGAGCACGAGACCTATTATTCTGTTTTCATTCGCCACCGCGTAAACTTTTCTTTTTCCCCTCTCGCTTCTATCTTCTCAGTCATCTTAAGATTTATTTTTCATTCGCTTTCGTACGTCTGTAAGCGCACTTTGCCATACGCCTCTACTTTTCCGATCACATTGGCTGCCGCAGTTCTGAACTGTTTTTACAAGAATATATGTCCTGCCCCCGACGTCAACGTTTGTATTTCTGTTCAGACTCGTTTTTCAATATTTCTTTTTTTTACATCTCCAAACGCGTCCGAACCGTTGGTTTTGCTAGAGGCGTCGGCCCAGTCCTCGCGGCCCCCGTCTGGGCCTTTATTTTCCTTTCGGCTCATACCTACGCGTTGCTGATGCGCCGTTGCGGTTGTCACTCGTTCGCGAGCGAGGCTCTTCCTCGACGACGCAATAAAACAACGTCACAAAGAAGAAGCATCGCCTCGCTCGTTTGCGTGTCAAGAGCGCGCATGAAAACAAACAAACCAAAGAACCGAGTTCCCGGAGACGGAGTTCTCATCCATGAGCCGCTCCGAGGTGCCGCGTGCCTGGAAAGGCAATACGCGCTCTCGTTTTGAGCAGTATTGTGAACTCTTTATTTTCTCACCGCCACTCTCTCTATAGTTTCATTTATTGCCTATGGGTTGTCGGAATATGGCCCTAAAAGAAAGTGGCAGACGCTTAAAAAAAATTCGGCAGATGCAGTTATAAGACTGATTACAGGAAGGACTGAGAAAGCATTATACCGTTAGTATACCTCGGAACGTCATGAACGCGCTCATTTTATACACTCATGACGTGGCCCCACCTGCTCCGGATTGTCTGCGCCGTCACGTGCCCAATGACGCACGCACTAGGACTGACGTTTAGTCAGTGAGATGGTTGCGGCGTGACTTGTGCAATCACGTACGCTACGCATGTCTTTAGTAAGACAGAACCGTGCATGTAGCCGCCGTCGCATCGGGGAAGCGTGCTCGTCTAGCACCTCGGACGTCCGGGTTTGAATTCAATCCTAACCGAAACGTGCCAAATGTTTCTGTTTGAAGCCATTAATTTATTTCCTTCGCAGGAACCTCCCTGACAAATGTGACGTCAATCTGAGCATTTTTACGTAGTATTTTTACTCTTGGCGGCGTCGGCCATTTTCGGTACCATCTTTAGAGCACGCCGATGGATTATCGCGCGATGGGGCACATAATCCTGCATGGAAGTGTACCCAGGAAGTGTTTTCAACATCCGTGGTCAAATCATGAGTATTTACAGGAGGAACGTTTTGCAGTCTTTGAACTGCTATCGCGAGTTCTGGCACGCAAACTAAGGATGGTATACAAGGACCAAGTTCTTTGAGGCATCCAGAGAAAGAGAGAAATACAGTGTCTGCGAGCTGTAAATTTGATCAAGGCAGTTGCTGCTGGTTATCAAATGATTAGATCCCGAGAAGTTTAAGCAAGGTATACCCAGACAGATATCATGGATAACAAACAATCTTGCACCGTACGTTTTCCCGTAGTGTTCAAGGCACTTCTAGATGCTATAACCAAGCTGCAGAGCTGTTCGCTGTTAAAACAGAATATTTGGGAAGTCACAGTTTCATAAAATTATCACTAAAAAGATAGTCTGGCGCTATTATCAATGAGCCTCCATGTTAATTGTGTTCTTTTTTTTCTTCGTCATTATGCGTAAGCACTTGAATTTGTCGTATCTGAGGTCAAGAAGTACTGGTTTAGTGCTTCCAGACTAATATTAGAATAGCGGAGCATTTATGCTTAGAGCTAGTTAGTTTTACTCCGGTTTTACAGCTACTGAAATAACCATGACAGTGATGTATATGTTTGGGAATAAAACTGATGATAGTCGTACAGCAGTGCTAAGCACTCTTGATATTTTATGCAGTGTCTTTTTCTCCGTAACAACCCGTAAAAGTTATAAAGGGGAGCTAAAAATGCACTGGCAGTGCGCAATCTTAATTTAGCCAAACAAAGTAATTTTCAGTTTCATTAAAAAAAGCTGCGCGAACAAGTAGGAAAAGCATCTGCAAACAGTACAAAGGGCTTTGTCGTATCTAAACGCTTGTAGTCTCGTCGCCTGCGCCACCTACATCAGAATGGTTCGGCACCATTTCGCCCCGATGTTCATTCTCGTGAACTTCCTTTTTTTCTAATCTAGATAACGGTAATATTTCCGAATAAAAAATCTTAACTTGCTTTTACCGCAAGTCGGCAAGTTTAGATGTTTTAGGTATATGCACTTTGCAAAACAATTGCAGTTTGGCAAACTTTTCAGCCAACTTGCGATAATATTTATACGCAAGGGTGATTCCGGATGCACTCGAACCTTCCTTTTGCTGTCGTTAATAACTGGAATGGTATCGCGCATGCGTTCATTCTATAAGCAGGCTGCAGGAAGCTGTGCAAATCTTCATTTGTTGTCTGATCATCAGCCGGTCACAGTGATGCTCAATGAATCTAACAATGGTTGTGGGAGTGCAACAGTAGGTCTAGCACAGCAGCAATGGTTCTAGCAATGTGCCCAAGATAAACATAAGGGACAGCAGACCACTGACCGAGCTGCGGGAATCCATATCTGCGAAATTTCAGGCTCTCTCTTCTCTTGCAGTTAACCTTTCATGAACTCCCGCGCGCCTATTTTGAACACTTTTGCCGAGATAAGTAAATTGACGAGGTCATTTAACTACTATAAAACAAAGAGCACGACGCCCGGAGGCTCTATACAGGCCACGTAAAGAACGTAAATGAAGTGTAATTGATGCACGCATCGTACACCCGATTTGCATAAGTTTAGATAAACATAGAAATTGCTGGGTCAAAATCGTTGTCCCGTGAAAGCAGTTTGGAATGGCCACTGAACAGGGCACTTGGACAGTTGAATGTCCGATTGAATGGGACTTCGTCTAGACAACGTCGGATTTGGAGGGAGTCTGGTTGAAATGGCTGAGGTCATTTATAGTTATTTTTTCCTTTATTTAGGTCGATGTGTCTTGTAATATCACATCAAGATTATGCATTATTTTGTTTGAGGCTTTCCATTTGATCAAACTCGTCTATCTCCTTCGTTTTTCTTGTGTCAATTTTAGGAATAATAAAGCTTATTGATCTAAATATTTTTATTTTTGCTACCGAAACTAAGTATCGCAAAGCTGCGTTGTTCTTATTACACAACCACTTATTCCCTTTTCCCCTCACTTTAAAGCGATTAAATGAGCTGAGATTATATGCTTTTGATGTGATTGAGGTCTGAGGTTAACGCATTTCCCAATGTCACAGATGACGATGTGTTAACCTTGAATTTATGGCATCCTGCGATTTAACCTTTCCGTTTTTACAGCATTCTTCCATCTGTCACCTGTACGCCGAAACGATCATCATCAGCAATGGCTCGAGCCGTCGCTGTCTTCATCCACACTTGGCTCGTTGGCGCCCCTCGATGCAACCGCACGAACATGCTCGCGCCACTGCTCCCACGTTCGTCATCGTCGTCTTCTTCCACAGCTGGGTCCGTTGCGACTCATCATTCCAGCGTAAAATTTCACTTGTATTCTGTCGTCGTAATAGGGAGGCCGCGTATACGGGGGCATGAGCCATTCATTGTCTTACGTGATGGACAGATTTAATTTTGAACTCATATAAATTTGAAGAATCGCCAGCGGCAATGCGACAATGGCGGACTGCGGGCAGACCGTCAGGGACGTCGTTTTCTCCGTCGCAGCCGAACGTGTGCGTAACCTCATTAATAAGACAGAGACGTAACCAATAATTGAGAAAGTCTTTAATGTACCGTCGGGATTGACCCAGTGAGAAACACCGGGGCCGCACGTTTCATCTTCGCTGGTTAACCATTGTACTTAGTGCTTGGGTGGTGACTTTTTTTTTTTAGATGCGAGAGCATCTTATGCTCGGGGCAGTGTCCGTTCTGCGGCGTCCGCACCCATACTGCTCATGTGCAACTCTCCGTCATTCTCCTCTCCTACGCAGGTGTGCGCTCTCCTCCTCCTCCCACTCTCCCCCTCTCCGCCACAGGTGCGGCGCAGCAAATCATTGAAGATAACTCTCTCTCTCACTCTCTCTCTAAGGGTACGCCGGTAGGCGGCGCAAGTGTCGCGGCGCAGTATAAAGCGCGCGTTCGCTGTGCTTCCGTCATTCTCTCTCTGTGCAACGATGTGCGAAACGCCATGAACAACGTCAACGTCGGCGCTAGTTGCAGGCGGCAGCGCCAGCGCCGCGGAGCAAAAGAAAGCTCGCGAAGCCGAACGTAAACGTCAGCGTCGGCAAGCGGACCCCGAACTTCTGGCCAGGGAAGCCGAACGTAAACGTCAACGTCGGCAGGAAACTTCTACGGAAGCAACACGGGCTCGGCACGCTGAAGTGGAACGTCAGCGTTATCAAGCCGACCCCGAACTCCGGCCTCGGAAAGTCGAAGCGCAACGGCAGCGTCGAGCGGCAGCTCCCGATCCCTAAGCGACGAGGCAACGCGAGTCTGCGGCCAGAGCAGCAATACGTTCGAGGCCATTACAACACCCGGGCTTCGACGGTGCTGACGCGCGGTTCAAGCGCCACTTCATACTCCTTCCACGGTGACATACTATCTATACTATGACATACTTCATACTATCCTTCCACGGTGACAACAACATCGTCATCATGACCCTGTATCTCAAACCCAACATCTCAAGAGAAAGCGTCGAACTTTACCTCGCAAGGAGCATGGGGGAGTACACCAAGACCTACAGACACGCGCCCTTCATACTCGCTGGGGACTTCAACGTAGACATACTGACAACCGATTGGCTGGTGCAGCACATGAAGCACGTATACTCTTTGCGATGCATTTCCCAAGATCACAAGCCACCCACCACCATCAGGGGAACGTACATAGACCTCGTCTTCGCAAATTTCAAACTCGGCCCTCGGTAGGAAGACCCATTGACGCTACACTTCACCGACCACAAAGCCATCGTCTTCAAGATACCGCGCCCACCGATGCTAGGAATCACGTACTATATTTAAATAAAGACGCAACAGCCCCGTACAAACGTCTCCTCTCTTCTCAATACATTCTCTCACTCTAACTTTCATTGGGTTGCGTTGCCAAGTGAAACGAAACGGAAACTCGATGCGCACCCCCCGCGATGCTTTCGCATCCCACCATGGTTGCCCGTAGGGTGAGATGATGTGATTTTTTCTTTGAAGTAGATGCTCGGCGTAGTTGTTCAGCACTTTCCTGTGAGATCATAAAGCTGTTACTAAAACTTATCAATAACTTGTTATATTATTTACACAACAGTATTACTAAAATGTTCCAAACTTTCAGTTAACCAAATTTTTGCCATGGTGATATCCTAGTGGATGAAATCTGAACAACAAACAATAACAACAACGACCAATTGTTGTTTCCTTGTCCTTATCTGCTTAGTTTACCTACCTAATTCGTGGCGAATCCCCCACTGTGTATGTGCCACGACCACTCAGCTCAGCAAAAATAACAATCGCCAGAGGAAACTTAGGACGAAGAGCGGGGCGCTGCCAAGGTGCCGACTTGTTCTGTAGGTTCTCCATTGGAGTCTCAAAAAGGCAAATGCATTCCGTTCGGCAATTGATAGGCGACGTTGAGATTTTGTAGCGTTAGCTACACTGGCCTAGCCAAGCCCGTTTCGCGCGGCACATCAAGAGCCGTGCTGCGCATGCGCAAGGATCAGTGATGTCACACGGCTTGCACACCGGAGCCACCGGAGCCGGCACCTCTCGCGCACTCCGCCGCCGCCGCGCGCGACTCACCGCCGCCGGTCTGCGCATTCCAGAGGAGTGACGTCGTAGCCGTGATAGACGCACTGGCGCCGGCGCGCGCTCGCTGTGGAGTCGCCGTCTGACACTGCGCTGGAGCCGCTGCGCTTCTGTCTGGCGTTTGCCAGTGTGGTATAGCCATGGAGAAGGAGAGCGCAAATGCTGCTCAACAGCGCAGAAGAACGGAGAGGCTTGACTCATCGGATCCCGAAGTAGTTGCCTGGCAATTAGCGGTTGAGCGTAGGAGACAACCAGGAAAGCTAAGAATAATCAGCTGAACCTTTGCTAACGCTACGTATATCCTGGCATAGCTGAGCTAAGCCACTGCAACTTTTTTTTGAACGGAGGGTTATATAAGAGCCATTCCTTTAACTCAGTAGCCTTTTCCATTGCTCGGCAATTTCCAGTTCCTTGCCTCGTCATTTCTGGCCCTCGTCATCTATCAGAATCACCACCATTCCAGCTGTGTTGACAATGCTGCCCTGTTGTTCAGATTGCCATGATTCCATTTTGAAATAACACAATGTTACTGTAGAAAAATAAGAATAAACGCGCACACAGGTACTGCGAGATAAAAATAAGTTGTCGCAGTTTCACCCGAAAGGCGAAGCATCAATTGCGATAGCAAATTTGTAGAGAGCTATACGCAGTAATGATAGTAGCTTTATCAGCTGTATAAACTTGGACATGCAGCAGCACGGGCAACACGCAGAACTAATGTCGACGCCGTTGGCGTTTTGCCCGCGTTCGCACAAAACGCGTGCGGCGTTGGTGACTGTTGCCGGAGCCTCTGGGGTCGGCTCGGAGGTTTTCGACATCAGAACGGGACACTCGTCGAGCAGAGCAGCGTCGGAAGTCTTTACAACCTTCTCGCCTCACAACGCTTTTATATAAATAGGCACTTGGAGCCGCAGCTAAACGTTGCCTCCCCTCCCCCCCCCCCCCTTCCCCCACGGCCTTTCGCGCGTCGGAAGAAGGCGCGTTTGCTCTACATATATGGTGATTGTAAAGGAGGAAGGAAACGCCTGCTTCTGCAGCCATTAAGGGAGCACGGCGCAGAACGCGCGTTTGTTCTCCGCCGTGGGTTCACTCCCCGTGAAAACGCGCATCCCTCGCGCCCTTTCACTCGCACATACAGCGTTCGGCGCGCGGCGACGATTTCATCTCCATTGACGTCATAGGGAACCTCGCGGTGACGGTGACGGTGACGCCAACGGCAGAAATCTGCTTTGGAGTGTCCATATAATTGCTATCGATAGAAAAAGATCGGAAGAAATTGTAACCAGTAGTATCATGGGTGCGAGCCATGCGTTGAGGCAACAACTACACTAGCCGGCTATTGGTGTGGTTGCTTGACGTCGTCTTATGTTTCTACATTTTGGTGCCGAAAACGTCCATGCCGGCATGTTTCCTTCTACGCACGCCTCAAGGGACCTTCTACTCCACCCCTTCGCGTGGCGGGTGGCAAGGATTGAACAACGCAATATTAGTGATCGGCGTGGAGGCCAGACTACTGTGAAGCTATAGATCTCAAAAGCTACTGTGATAAAACGCCTCAAAACAAAACAGCGGACGTGACGAAAACAGAATACGATGATTCTACAGAATTCCGAGTTAATGCTTGCAGACTCAACCATGTACAAATCCAAGTTTTCAGGCGCAGAAAAAAAGAATGAAAAAAAAAGATGTCACAGCTTCGCCCGAAAAGCGAAGCATCAATTGCGGTAGCAAATTAGTAGAGAGCTATTCCGAGTAGGGATAGTAGTTTTATCAGCTGCATAAAATTGGACACATTCGCTTACTAACTGAATTAACACGCGTGGTGTCAGCGCGCACAAGCAAACATGAATAGATCACACTGAACGACTGCAGACAGCGACTGTCAAAACGCTGACAGCAAGCGCAGCCGCCACAGCGGGCGAAGGTTCGTGCGGTCTATCGCTTCAACGGAAACTGAGCGGCGAATGCACGGCGCATACAAAGGTCAGAGCCGTGTGGAGATCGCTTTTAAGAGACGGTGTGGGCGACCGCCACAGCGGGGCAAAGTACAAACGCAGTTGTTGGCAGAGTAGAAGCTGCCGCGCCCCCTCCCTCCCACGCTGCCTTCCCGCTTTCTTGCCTTCGCGTGGGAGATTGAGTGGCCAGTTACCCTTGCGGCCTGTTGCAAGATAAGCATTTGGTGCCGCAGCACAGCGTCGCCCGGCCGCCCTCCCTCCCATACCCCCACGCCTTTCGCGCGACTGTCGCATTTGCTTTCCGCCATGCGTTCGCTCTTTGTGATAGCGCGCGTCCCCCGCGCGCTTTCACTCGCGCATACGGCGCGCGGGGACGATTTTATCACCTTTGGACTTTATACGGAACCTCACGGCGACGATGACGGCGACGCCGATGGCAGAAATCTGGTTGAAGTGTCCATATAATTAAAATTAGCGTAGATTGCACTGGAGGCGCAATGCTAAAGAGACAGCGGGGCTGATGGGCACCTAGCTAGTCCTGGCTTTTGGGCTACGCTAAGCTCTACCAAGTCATTCCAGCGTTTTCCGGAATTTATTGATTATTTATCGATCATTGATTAGCAATTGATTGGCTATCGCAAAGTAATGATTACGTATTTGGGCTTAGCTAAGCACTACCAAGTCATCCCCAGCATTTTCCGGAATTTATTGATTATTGATAAATTATCGATCAGCTATTGATTGCATATCGATTAGGTATCTAAAGGTATGGCTACGCATTTGGGCTGGGCTAAGCACTACCAAGTCATCTTCAGCATTTCCGGAATTTATTCATTATTGATCAATTATCGATTAGCTATTTATTGGCTATCGATTGGCTATCGATGACTGACTAAGCTTAAGTAGTCCCAACCATGTTTAGCTTGACTTAGCTAGGCTCAGTTACGCTAGTTCACAGGGGTAGGTGCCATTGCACTTGGACCCTTTCCATACTACCGACAGGGTCGGCCCACATTTTTTGTGGACGACTAACGGACTAACGGCCGGGTTAAACAGCTCCGCTGTTAAAAAAAACTTCACCGGCAGCGTTGAGTAGCCAATGCCAGAGCGATCGGCGGCAAACCGATATTTCTCCGAGCTCTCAAATCTTAGTGTTGGTCTCGAAGAGCCCAGAGCCAACGACGACCTGGAAATAGAATACGTAAATGCTGCAGAGTACGATGATCAAGCTGTCAGCATACTCGTTGAGATTTGCGGCAAAATAGTTGCTTTGGAACACGCGGACAGTGCAGCAGAGACTGCTGCTACCCTAACAGGTTCAATGACTATGTACAGAATTGGCCCACGAAGCTTAATATGCCAAGAGTTAGCGGCGACTATTATAAATGGAATCTTTACCTGGCAACGTTCAACACGTGCACCCTCTCCAGGGAGGCTAGCTTAGCAGGGCTATTTGAGGAATTATCAGTCATTGCCTGTGATATTATTGGCCTTAGTGAGGTTAGAAGAAGTGGTGAGGCTTATACAGTGCTGACGAACGGCCACGTCCTCTACTACAGAGGTCTTCCAGATAAGAGAGAATTCGGGGTAGGATTTCTAATCCACAAGGACATAGAGGGCAGCATATCATGATGAATTCGGCAGCATTAATGAGAGGGTAGCTGTCGTCATAATAAAGTGGAATGGAGGTATAAAATGAAGATAGTACAAGCTTACGCCCTAACCTCCTGTCCCGATGATGAAGAAATCGAACAGTTTTATGAAGATGTTGAATTAGCAATGAGTCATGGTAATAATAACTCAGTATAATGTAGTCATGGGTAACTTCAATGCAAAAGTTGGGAAAAAGCAGGCTGGTGAGCAAGCAATTGTCAACTACGGCATAAATTCTAGGAACGCTAGAGGAGAGATGTTGGTGAGAATTCGCGGAAAGGAATAGGCTCTGAATAATGAATACCTTCTTCAGGAAGCGCAGCAACAGGAAGTGGACCTGGAAAAGCCCTAACGGAGAAACAAGGAATGAAATAGATTTCATACTCATTGCCGACCCCAGCATAGTGCAGGATGTAGAAGTGTTAAGTAGGGTAAAGTGCAGTGACCATAGGTTGGCGAGGTCTAGGATTTATCTCAATTTCAAGCGAGAAAGAGTAAAATTAGTCAAGAAGAAACAGGACAATCTAGACGCAGTAAGGGTAAAAGCAGACCAGTTCAGGCTGGTGCTCGCAAACAAATAGGCAGTTTTAGAACAGGATGATGAAGACAACATAGGAGTAATGAATGAAACCATAACTAGGCTGATCTCAGAAGCAGCAATGGAAGTGGGAGGTAATGCACCAAGGCAACCAGTAGGTAAACTCTCCCAAGTAACAAAGAACCTAATTAAGAAACGACAAAACATGAAAGTGGCAAAATCGAGAGATTAGATAGAATTCGCTGAACGGTCAAAACTGATCAACACGAAGAAAGTAAGAAATATTTGAAATTATAACGTGGAAAAGGTTGAGGAAGCAGTAAAATATGAACGCAGCATGAAATCAGTGAGAAGAAAAGTTGGCATAGGACAAGACGAGATGCATGCACTGAAAGATAAGCAGGGTAATATCATCAGAAATTTCGATGACATAGTAAAAGCAGCGGAGGAATTCTATACTGACCTGTACTGTCTCCAGAGCAGTCAAGCTACTTTAATTATAAGTAGTGATGAACCGGATGCACAGGCTCGTTATACAACTAGCGAGGAAGTTAGAAGGGCCTTGCAAGACATGACCAGTGGAAAAGCTGCCGGAAAAGATGAAATAACAGTCGATTTAATCAAATATTGAGGAATATCATGCTAGAAAAGCTTGCGGCCTTTTATACGCAATGCCTCACGACTTCAAGTGTACCAGAGAGCTGAAAGAACGCCAACATTATATTATTTCATAAGACGGGAGACGTTAAAAATTGAAGAATTAGACCCATTAGCTTGCTTTCAGTATTGTATAAAGTATTCACCATGGTAATTTCAAATAGAATCAAGGCAACACTTGACTTCAGCCAACCAAGAGAACAATTAAGCTGGCTTCAGGAAGGGATATTCTAGGATGCATCATATTCATATCATAAATCAGGTAATCGAGAAATCGGCGGAGTACAATCAACCTCTCTATATGGCTTTCATAGACTATGAAAAGGCACTGGATTCAGTAGAGATACCAGCAGTCATAGAGGCATTGCGTAATGAAGGAGTAAAGGAGGCATACGTGAATATCTTGGCAGATATCTACAAGGACTCCACAGCTACCTTGCTTCGCCACAAGAAAAGTAGAAAGTTACCTATCAAGAAAGGGCTCAGGCAAGGAATCACAATCTCTCCAATGCAATTCACTGCATGCTTAGAAGTATTCAAGATCTTAGACTGGAAAGGCTTAGGAGGGAACCAGTAGGTAAGCTAGTGAGCATCAACGGCGAATATCTCAGCTACCTTCGGTTTGCCAGATGACATTGTCCTATTCAGCAACAATGGGGACGAATTACAACAAATGATTGAGGACCTTAACCGAGAAAGTGTAAGAGTGGGGTTGAAGATTAATATGCAGAAGACAAAATAATGTTCAATAGCCTGGCAAAGGAACAAGAATTCAGGATCGCCAGTCAGCCTCTAGAGTCTGTAAAGGAGTTCATTTATCTAGGTCAATTACTCCCAGGGTACTCTGATCATTTGAAGGAAATTAAGATTTTTGGGTTGCAGAATGTGGCAGGTATTACCAAATCCGGACTGGGTGCTTACCACTGTGGTTTAAAAGAAAAGTGTACAATCATTGCATTCTACCGGTGCTAGCATATGGGCCAGAATCTTGGAGGTTAACAACGAATCTCGAGAGTAAGCACATAGAGCGATGGAACGAAAAAAAATGTTAGGCCTAACTTTAAGAGACAGGAAGAGAGCGGTATGAATCAGGGAGCAAGCCGGGATGGCCGATATTCTAATTAACATTAAGAGGGAAAAATTAAGCTGGGCAGGCCATGCATGTAATGCGTAGGATGCATAACCGGTGGACCATTAGAGTTACAGAATTGATACCAAGAGAAGGGAAGTGCTGTCGAAGACGGCAGACAACTAGGTGGGGTGATGAAGGTAGGAAATTTGCAGGTGCAAGTTGGAATCAGGTGGCGCAAGACAGGGGTAATTGGAGATCGCAGGAAGAGGCGTTCGTCCTGCAGTGGACATAAATATAGGCTGCTGCTGCTGATAATGATGATGATGATGATTATAAATGGTCAGGTTTATGGGAGCAGTTTGAGCAGACGGTTCATCTCAACGACGCAATATCGACAACAACCAAGATGCTGATGATGATTATTTATTGGCATCCCCTTTGAAACGAGGTGGTGACAAATGGTCACACAGCCTGCTTGAGTTAATCAGGTATGCTATATATGCTTTTAGAGCAAAATCTCAACTACGCCATGTCTCGCAAGGTCATTCATCGCGTCGCAATGACCTTGAGCACCCGAAAGAAGTCGCCGGAGCGCAAGTGGGGCAGGTGTGACGTCACGCCACGTGATCCGCTGCGGAGAGGCGTCGCAGGTGCACTCGCTCGGAGCCTCGCCGCTGCAGTATCACGTGACTAGGCGAAGGTTTAATGGCTGCTTCTCCGGCGCTTGGTCGCTCAATCTCGCCATGGATGGCGCGCCGGCTGTGACGTCTGTACGTGGGCTTCAGCGCAAGCGAAGCCTCAATCCAATCACCCAGTAGCTATAGCTAGATGGCCGACTGAGAAATCTCAAGCAAATGCAAAGTTGGCTGCTGAAATACCAGTACAAAGGCAGGCCAGATTAGCACGTTATAGAAAAGCTTACCAAGCGCGGAAGTGTGCATTAATGAAGCACTGTAGGCATAGTCTTGGCAAAACGAAGCCAAGCAGGCCTTTCGCTAAACCTCAGCCAATTCTCATGCTTCTCATTTATTTTCATCATTTTGTATCCTTTCGGCAAATAAATTTAATTCAATTAAAAAAAATCATGCATTTATTGTAGCATTCTAGCAAAAAAAAAAAAAAGAACAAACGGGCGTAGGCAGGCAGTGCAAGTGGAAAATAAAACGAGAAGTTTGAACGAGGAGAAGCGAGCTCTCGGCCTCGCTCTCTCACGTCACCTAAAGTTTCTCCAGTTGCCTCCTCAGTTCTTCACCTTATATGTGTTTTTAATTGCATACATCTGCAAGGTCAAAGGTGGTAAAGACGCGAGTCTTGTCTTGCATGATGACGTTGTGCAACTGCCCTCTTACTGCATACTTTTCTTTGTAACGTTTCTGAATCAGTGAAAAGGGCGAAGTAGAATGCCTCTGAGAAAGGCACCTGCTTCTTGTGAAAAAGAAATCTCAAGGTAAACTTGCTCTTGTACTGAACCTGCCACAAAATAGAAGCGAAAGCAGACCTTCCTGGTGTTCTATGTTTCATAGCTTACTTTAAAAGGCAGTTCCGCTGTATAGAAATACAAGAACAGATAAATCGGGTTTGTTATAAAAATTTATGGAATGTTTTTCGTTACTGGAACTATTGGTAATGCAACGCGAACGCTTCAAAGCCTTGCACGACTGAAAAGCTTTGAGATTACTGTAGTGAGAGCAAAAAAAAAAAAAGAGTAGTGGGCAATGGATTCTACCATCATTTAGCAAGCAGGGCTTTACGCAACAGAACCTCTGCACGCAATTGCGACATTTCTTCACTGACAGATTGCGCTTGTCATCAAGACATATGATATCACCTGTCGCCTGTACGTGAACATACTGATTACAAAGGATGCTTACAAATACTACAGCAATCTTATCTCCGCGCTCTTGAGCAGTACTATGAGCCTTTTTCAGGAAGGGCGTTAAAATTAACGCGATGCGTGCAGTGGCTTCAAGCAGAGCTGCCTCATCAGAGAATGGAAACGGGGGTGTAAACGTGCAAGCCATTCGGCACCTTCGGCTACATAAAAGCTGGGTAACTCAAAACATGTTGACCGATGTTATGAATATGTACTAGGGCAAAAAAGTTGGTGTGGTTTAGCTTTGGTTAACCCTAGTTGATAGCGAAAGCTTCACTGCCATGACTAGGCCCATTGTCGAGCTGTGGCCGAGGTGTGGTTTCGCAATGATATACAGACATGTTTGCAATGAATACAGTGTTTATTCATCAGTTTTTATGCCCATGAAGACACTGCGGTGATCAGTAAAGTAGTGAGACTTGGTTGTAACTCGCAGCCGGGCCCAACTCTACTTGGGCAACGGCAGGAATGGATCCTTTCAGGGCTCCGTAAAGGCCTAAATACAGTCCAATGTAGCATGAGCGCGCGCACACGTTATGTCACGTTGGCGAGAACAACAGCGGCTATAGTTTGACCGATGGTTCGACGTACTGGCGCCGCCAACGTAACCAGACGCGCGGCCAATGCGCTACGACGCGCCCGGCATCTGTCCGATAACGTCGGAAAGATGCAGTGCGTTCTTTTGGTCGTCCATAAGCTCCGAGTTTACATCGATGTCTCTGAACGAACCATCATCTGTGTCCACTTCAGAAGCAAAACACTCGACGATCTCTGTTGATAGTTCCGCTTAGGCGACGGCAGTGCCACGAAAAATGTGCCGATGCTCAAAAGTTGGTAACGAGGACCGCTGTCTGGCTATCACGAAGTTTCACAAGGCTTCGCGCTACACAAATACCTTGGATCAGCAGCATAGAAATGTTGCCTTCTACAATGGCTTGACCGTCGTTTAGCTCGTCGGACTTGACCGGAACCATAACACTCGCACGCGGCGGTATCGTGATGCTGTCGTCCGAAACGCGAAGTGCGGATCTGTGTCCAACGGCGTCGGTCTGTGCTGATGCCCTTTGTGTCGAAAACGTGATGCAGCGCTCGCGGAGGTCAATAATGGCGCCATATTCCCGGAGAAAGTCCATCCCAAGAATTAAATCGCGGGAACACTCGCGTAGAACCAGACAAGTGGCGAGAAAAGCAGCACCGCGAATTTTTACGCGGGCGGTGCATAAGCGAGGCGGTCTGACGACGTTGCCACCTGCCGTACCAACTGGTGCCCCAGTCCAGGGCAACGTAACTTTTTTCAGAACGCTCGCCAGTTTGCCGCTAAGAAGAGTCATCGGTGTCCGGTATCTACAAGTGCACTCATCTTTCTGCCGTCGATCAACACATGGTATGTCCAGTGAAATCTTGTTCGCGGGAACTGGTTCTGGCGTCATCGTGTTTTCGTTGTTCTGTGGTCTTCGGAACGATACGAGGTCTTCAGCACGTCGAGTATCAGAGGCCCCACCTCGGAAGGTCCCTGACGTCAGTTTTCCCGGCGTAGACTTGGTGATCTCCCTTGCGTCGTCCTCGAGGTGGCATCACGAGCAGGGAAATGTCGCCGCGGTGAGGGTGAGCGTGACTGCCGCTGCAATGTGCCTGGCCTGCGCTGCTGGTCGAGGAATTCTGCGATGTCGGGAGACCTTTGGCCGAACCTAGGTCGAGGTGAATCAATAGAAAAACCCCGCAGTCCGAGTCGTCGGTAGGGGCACTCCCGATACACATGACCCGCTTCACCGCAGTGGTAGCACAGCGGTCGTTGATCGGCTGCTCGCCAAACCCCTGATTTCCTCGCGGGTATTCGGCGATTGTCGAAGTACGGTAGCGGGGTTGTCGGAGCGGCTTGCGCCGCCTGCAACGCGACTGGCGACGCAACATAAGTAGGTGCGAAAGCTTGGGCGGGGCTCAGTAATGTTTCTGCGTAAGTCTTGCGCCGAGACTCACTTGGCAGAGGTGATGCTTCACTGCTGGAGAGAGATGCCTGCAGTGCCTGCTGTGCTTCGTTGCGTACGACGCTGGCGAGGGAGCTGACTGGAGGTGGCGACGTACCGTGGTGCTTCTGCAGCTCGTCGCGGTCTTGCCGGTTGTACATGTTCGACCGTTGCTGAAACGTCTTCTCCATCGCGGTGGCTTCGGTGAGGAACTCCGCAAGTCTTCGGCGTATTCTGAACAAGACCGCCAAAGAGCTGCTCCTTTACGCCTCTCATCAGATGGTGCACCTCCTTCTCTTCCAACATCCTCGGGTCGGCACGCTGAAAGAGACGCCTCATGTCCTCCACGTACATCATGACGCTCTCGTTGGGCTTTTGAACGCGTGATTGAAGGCTCGCTCCACTTTTTTCCTTTTTTCCGGCGATCGGTGCTGGAGTAAGTCTCCAGTAGCTTGCGCTGGAACTCGGGCGAGGATGACAGGGCACTTTCGCGGTTCATAACCCACGTGCGAGCACCATCCTGGAGGCTAAAGTAGACGTGCGTGAGTTTGGCGTTGTTGTCGCATTCGTTACACGCAGCCACGCACCCGAACTCCGCCAGCCAGTCTTCCACGTCTTCAAATTTGTCGCCATGAAAAGCCGTCGGCACTTGGGAGTTCAGCACCGTTAGGTAAGTCAGTGTCACCCTTTCCGTAGAATTCGCAGTGGTCGCAGCCATCACTTGTTCCTGGAGGTTTCCAAACTCTGGGGCGAGGCCTCGGATTCACCGGCTTGTGCGGTGAACTGGAGTCAGCTCCAATTGTGGGGTGAGGTTCTTGTTGCCCAGTGAGGTCTCTTTCATAAGTTGAGCGTACCGAGCAAGCTCCACCAAATAGTCGCGTATACCCTGCTGTAGAATACAAGCTGAATGAGGATCCAGGCGTTTTCACTTTACGAGCTTAAGCGTCAACGTGTCATGCCGAGACGAACCTCGTTCTCTTCGTCTTCAGTCCCCTTGCTGTGCCACACCATGTGGCCGAGTCCACTTATTCGGCGCCACAGGATGCTACTTGGGATGCAGACACGTAAGTGTGATCGCTATAATGTTATTTAGCGCACCTAAGTTAAACATTCTCTTAATGAATGTACTGATGCATTTCCCCCTCGTATATGAATGCAACCAGACCGTTGCAAACTTAGTCATAGAATAGTTTTGCTAGTGTCTTATAATTTTATTGTTACCTAATTTTGTACTGCGACGGCAGTTATGTGCTGCAGACGGAGTTTGCCTTAGACGACCGCTGTCATCGACGTTATAATGTCGTCGTCAGGCCGCCTTGTCATACTCGGCTTCACCATCGCCATACGGCGAAGAAAAACAAAACATCGTGCACAACTGCCACCCCTGGGATTCGAGCCCACGGCAGTGCAGCAAAGTGTAGTTGGGAGGCGGTCGTACCAGCCACTGCGCTTTCACGTAACTACTGCGCTGAGCATCGCTGCAAGGTGCTGAGCTCTACACAGATTGTGATAGCGATCGCGTCTCTGCATGTATTTCAGAGGCCACAACAAGCAATACTGCAGTGGATGGGGATGAAATTGGGTGCATCACATAGAAGTTCTTCAAGAGATGGCGGGTAGCTGGCGTGCTCGTGTTCGTCGTCACGCTCGTGAAAACAGCTACGATGATGCAAAAGAGCCTCATGTGACAATAATGATCCCCGTGCTCAAGCACGGCACATACCCACAATCAAGGATGCACCAAGAGTGAGGAGGAAAGGGTTGGTGGAGAGCAACGCCGAAAACATCTACGCCGTCACTGCAAATAACAAAGTCGCTACGATAACACTCCGTAGTTTGTTACATAGTAGCTCACAGGATTCGCACCCGCCATTTGGCCAATAATGCAGCACTACATAATTAGAGAAAAAAAGAAAAAAAAACACTTTAGCTCAGATTTTGTAAGTGGCATTGCGTCATTTCACTCGTCACATCAGAAGACGTTTTTGGCCTCAGAGTTGAATAAACCCCCCATGGTTGCTTAGTGGCTATGGTGTTGGGCTGCTAAGCACGAGATCGCTGGATCAAATTACGGCCACAGCGGCCGCATTTCGATGGGGACGAAATGCGAAAAACACTTAGATTTACGTGCGTGTTTTAAAACCCCAGGTAGTCGAAAGTATTCCGGAGTTCCCCATTGCGGCTGGCCTCATAATCAAATCCTGGTTTTGGCACCTAAAGCCCCATAATTTAATTTAATTTTAGAGTTGAATAATCTCCAGCCATTACTTCGAGAACTATTCATCGAGCCTGTAAAGCAGGAAGCCTTTAACACAGCAGCTCCTTCGCCACCGGCGACTGAAACATTGATTTCCTTAAACACTTAATTTCCAAGATGTTGTAAGAAAAATTTTTACATTGAAAGAAAAATGACATTTAAATATCATCTCAATGGCCACGATGGTGACACGTCGGACAAGTAGTGCACAAATAGGAAACAGATAATATCACCTACTTTACACAAACCACAAACCAATAGCCGCTGCCTTCCTGTCCATTCGGCCGTAGTGAAAGAGCGATATATTTGAGAAAAAAAGCACGGAAGAAAAAAAAATCATGCTGGTCTTCCTTGTGGGAGAATGCTTCTGTTAAAGTGAGTGAGTTCAGTTCCGATAAAATTACTGAAGTCTGCTGTCATTTTTATTCACTTTTAAGTTATGTATCTTTAGGAAAAGAGCGGTGTGCATCAGAGAGCGAACGGGTATAGCCGATATTCTAATTGACATTGGGACAAAAAAAATGGAGCTGGGCAGGCCATGTAATGCGTAGGATAGATAACCGGTGGACCATTAGAGTTGCAGAATGGGTACAAGGAGAAGGGAAGTGCAGTCGAGGATGGCGGAAAACTAGGTGGGGTGATGAAGTTAGGAAATTCGCAGGCGCAAGTTGGAATCAGCTAGCTTAAGACAGGTGTGATTGGAGATCGCAGGGAGAGGCCTTCGTCTTGCAGTGGACATATAGGCTGTGGATGATGATGATCCTTGGCATGTATGGTCAGATAACATACTCCTTAGCAGTCAATTACACTCCGCACGTTCCCCAATAAAAAAAAAAACAGCAGTCACAAAAATATAGTCTAAAGCTCTCTGATAATACATACGCCCGCTTCGGCTGCGGAAGGCTGTGGGTTCGATTCCCACCGCCGCCGGGCACCCACTGGTTCAAAAGGGTACAAGCGTTACCTCGGCCTGGCGTTCGGCTTCCTTCAGGTGTGATACGCTTGGGAAAGGAGCCTGCGCCCTGAATTCCCGTCCAAACCAACGTGAGCACGGAAAAAAAGTGATGTCTGGACCGCTCCCATGGCGGTCATTTCCCATGTGGCGCCCCAAGCACCTATTGAGGTGGGGGCACCTTCGGGTTGAGGTCAAACACCCCTTTCCAAGCGCTCAGGTCCCATAATGGCCGAGCACCAGGCCGGGAGCGCGCTTGTACCTATGTTACCGGTAGGTGCCCGGCGGCAGCACTTGCCTCCCACAGCCGCGGCGGATGCTCGTCTACAAGGCCGTCTGTGGTTGGACAAGAGGCACCCAGAGACAAGAGCTGAAATCTCTATTGGGCCCTCTTTCGAGATGTGGACCCCCACGACAGCCGAGCACCAGGCCAGGGGACATCTCTACCTATTAGAAAAACCGGTGGGTTCCCGGCGGCACCGGGATTTGAACTCAGTACCTCCCGCATACGAGGCGGATGCTCTACAGCTAGGCCATCGCTCAGTGGTCCGTTCTTTAGTTGAACGGGCCTGTCGCACCTGTTCCGATACAAGCAGCCTGCAAGAGGAGCTTGAGATCATTGAATCCGAACTAACGAGGAATGGGTACCCCAGGCATTTTATTCGGAAGACGGCAAAAACCCTGATGAAGAAAAAGTTGTCGCAGTTTCACCTGAAAGGCGAAGCATCAATTGCGATAGCAAATTTGTAGAGAGCTATACGGAGTAATGATAGTAGCTTTATCAGCTGTATAAACTTGGACATGCAGCAGCACCGGCAACACGCAGAACTGTTGTCGACGCCGTCGGCGTTTTGCCCGCGTTCGCACAAAATGCGTGCGGCGTTGGTGACTGTTGCTGGAGCCTCTGATATAAACAGGCACTTGGTGCCACAGCTAAACGTCGCCTCCCTTCCCTCCCCCTCCCCCCCCCCCCCCCCACGGCCTTTCGTGCGTCAGAAGAAGGCGCGTTTGCTCTACATATATGGTGATTGTAAAGGAGGAAAGAGACGCCTACTTCTGCAGCCCTTAAGGGAGCACGGCACAGAACTGCGCGTTTGTTCTCCGCCGTGCGTTCACTCCCCGATAAGTGGTTCTTGAGAGAAAGGGAAAGGTTGGCGCTATCTTCTGCAGCCCGTGAAAGCGCACGTCCCTCGCGCCCTTTCACTCGCACATACAGCGTTCGGCGGCGCGCGGCGACGATTTCATCTCCTTGACGTCATACGGAACCTCACGGCGACGGCGACGGCGACGCCGACGGCAGAAATCTGCTTTGGAGTGTCCATATAATTGCTATCGCAATAATAAGCCTACAGAAACACAATCCACGGATGCTGAAGCACCAAGAAAAAGGCGCGCCGCTGTCCCGTACATTCGAGGGGTGAGCGAAGCTCTAGCGCGTGTCTTTCGGAAACACGGCGTACAGACCGCGCATGTGCCTGCGAGCAAACTCAAAGGTGACCTGATGAACGTGAAGGATCCTCTCCCTCGGGAACGTTTCCCTGGCGTTGTTTACAAGATTCTGTGCGCCGATTGTGAATCTGTGTATATCGGTGAAAGCGGAAATTTCTGCAGGCGCCTCAAGCAGCACAAGAATGACGTCGCCAAAGGCCACACAGTGACAAATGCCCTCGCAGAGCACGCCGAGAAGACGGGCCACGCGATAAACTGGGACAACGCGCGCATCTTGGCCACAGAGAAGAACATGACAACAAGGCTCAATATTGAATCGCTAATAATTCAAACGACAAGTAATACTATTAACAGATCATCTGGCACTTTAAATCACGTGTACTCCCGGACTTTGCGTCATGCGCTCAACACTACTTAAGAACCTTTTGCTCAGCCACCATTCCATTGTGAACAAGGGACCCGTACGGATCACGAAACGTCATTTTATTTTCATTTTGACCTTGGTCAGTGACCTGCTTCACAAATAACTATGCTTTTGCCTGACCAGACGGTATTCCGTCGAACTCTTGACTACTCTGATAATACATGTATCCATTTTTGTTGTCGACGAAAAAAAAATATTCTCGAGCTTTGGCGGACATACTGCGTATGGAGTGTCCATTACCACTGTAGCATTCAGAACCTTTGCGTTAAAGACAAATATCATTTGCCTTCACCAACGTAAAAGTGAATGAATTTTTTGCTGTTTCCAAGAGTCATGCAGATACAGCCAGCTGGGAGCTCCACCAGTTTCAGAAGCCTGGGAAGAAAATCAATTGCAATAATACTTCCATGCGTACTAGTTGGTTCATACTCGAAAAATAAACGTGCTCCGCAAGAAGCACAAGAACAGAAAGAAGAGGACAGGACAGAGCGTAGACTACCAACTTTATTTCATGAAACCACAGAAAGCCGTTGCATCGGCAACCTAATCACATGCACCACCGCGGATGCGCCAAATCTAGACAATCAGATTGCCACCATCAACCCGAAATGTGCCCACTGTCTTTCACTGGCGAAAAAAATTGATACAGCAGAAAAAACTCCATCCTCAAGGCCATTTAAGGACATCAACGGCAAAACGGGAAATTAACCTGAATAACATAATACGTATCAAAGACAACAGAGTCTGCAGTAAAAACGAAAAAAAAAGCTAACAAAAACAATCGGCAAAAAGCATACGAAAAGTCTATAATAACTGACGCCAATAACAGAAAAGCAGGTGATGGTGAAGACAAAATGACTAATAGAATGAAAAAAAAAAAACTTTAGTACACATGAGTGGCCATCGAGAATAGCAACTTCGCTGTCTGAGAGTAAAATCGAAGGCGTGCTTGCACACTTTTCCCTATGTTTCCTGATAAAGAAAGCTTCAATAATTTCCCTTTCTGTCTTATAATGTGCTTTTGTCATGACCCCGATTTGATCGAACGGCGGTGAACAGCCGCAGCTCCTGCAATGGACAGCTAAATGCCCACCATTGTTACTCCTCACAGTCATACTGTGCTCTCGCGTGCGATCATTAATACAGCGTCCCGTTTGTCCAATGTTTGCGCTAGTTTACATGAATGTGTACTCTATTGATATTGCAGTGTATCGACACACCAAAGAAAGAGCGTGACGGCACCGTTCGTATTAACGTAATGAGTAGCAGCACTCTAAACAATTTCTCGCCATCACGCGCTTAATGTTTTGCTGCGTATTCTGCGCTCAGCTGAATGTCCCAAGGCGGTAACGTATCATGACCATCCACGGGCAGATACGCGCGATAACCGACAAGCAGAGCTTGTTTGGGCCAACGCACATTGGCGGTAACCATTATACGCTTATTGGATCATGCGTACAATTAAGCGAAGAAGCATCTTAACTATAAAGGCTGTGTCACACGGAGTCAAATGAACAGTAATAGTAGTAGTACTAGTACAAAACATTTATTGGACCAGGAGGGGGGCGTCACTGAGTGCTTAGTTCACATAGCATACACTCGGTGACGGCAGGTAGAAAAGCAGCCAGACGGCACGAAGTGAGCGGTCCGCTATCACTGCATTTCCATGGCGCCAAGGCAAAGCTATGGCAATGCCACGCACAACGCCACCAGATGCTTTTTTTGGGGGGAGAGAACGCATTTCCACGGGCTATAGCACTAAAAAAATCTAAATTATTGGGTTTTACGTACCAAAACGGCAATATAATTATGAGGCATGCCATAGTGGCGGACTCCGGATTAATTTTGACCACCTGGGGTTCTGTAACGTGCCCACAATGCACGGGACATGGGCGTTGCGTTTTTGCATTTCGCATCCATCCAAATGTGGCGGCTGCGGCTGGGATTCGATCCCGCGACCTTGCGCTTCGCAGCGCAACACTATAGTCGCAAGGCGACCGCGGTGGGTAGGCTCTAGCCCTGGATAAGCCTTGTGCTCCCATCTCTTCTTCCCGCAGAACGTATTTTATTACCAATATGTGCTTCCAATATTTTGCTTTTGTTGATAGTTTTCTCGTTGTGGCAAAAGTGGCCACTAGTTCTAGATTTAGCGCACTCACATCAGCCAAGGCGTGTAGAAGTGCTTAGTCTATTTACTGACTAACTATGTGCTTTATGATGCGCTTTGCCACGATTGAAGAAAAGAAGATGCTAGAATCATGATCATATATTGTGTGCATTCTGTGTTCGTGCATGATGTTCATACGAAACTGGCAGTAAGCAGCCCTCCATCATTTGACAAAAAGCAGCAATTGTTTCAATCAGCTGCATAGCGAGTTGTGGAAATTAAACTTAATGCGTTATGTATGGATGGATATTTATTGCGTCAAACAGGTATGACGTGCAAGATGGGTCGCGGTTTCCGTCATTCGGTAACTGCGTCGCACTTTACAGTTTCGTTTCCCACGTAGTGGCATTGATGATACACACGATGCAGCTGGTACAGGCGTTCACATGCGGCGACGTTGGCGTTAACGTCAAATGAGGCGTCATCCAACACGCGAGCTCCTCAAGCCACGTCGACCCCGTTGTTATTTCGTCGTGGCTTCACTGATAGGTGAGTCGAGTAAGAGAGTGGGGCATTGGACGTGCATCAGTCATGGAGTAGCGGAAGGAAGAAGGGAGGATGTAAATCATGTAAGCGGCTCAGGGATCATGTAAGGCGTGTGTGCTTGAGGCGTGGCATGGGAAAATCAGTTGCTCGGCACATTACTTGACTCTGGCTCCCCATGAGCCTGTAGCATTTCTTTTCAAGGTGACGCTTCCTTTGCCTCCAATCCTGTGGTTTCGTATATCGTTGATTCAGAGCAGACGCTTTCTCAGTATTAAGAAACCGCTTACCGCGGCGTCATTTGAACGTGGGCACATCAGCGCACCAGCCCAATGCACTACCCATTTGACCACAGCCGCAAAGTGGAGAGGCGCTCGTTGCACATGGTAGTATACAGCTTCGTCGATAAAACAAAAATCCAACGCGCCAGGAAAGGTAGATCTGGCAGTAGATTTGGGAGGATTCTGCATTACCTTGTTGGCGTCACGTGGTGGCGGCTGGAAAAAGAAAGGGCGAAAAGCGCTCGCTGCACACGCTGGCATCTTCGCCGGTTGAGCGAAAATCCAACGCGCACGGAAGGGGGGCGTTGGGAAGTTTCTGCATCGCCCGAGAGGCGTCAGCTATAGTGTGGTGGGACGTAAGACAGTTGCGTTAATGAGGCCGAAGAGGGACTTTGAGATGCTCTTGTTCAGTGAGGCTTTCTTCGTGGCATCCGAAATTTAGGTGCTTTCGTGGGCGAATGCGCTGTGTTGTGTTTCCTCAAGGTCCGCCGTCAAGTTTGGGGATAGCTATGGGACGCGTTCCTCGCCGAAATCCGCTGCGCATCTTTTATCGGGATGCCCCGTTCCGTCTTATACCGGCTCACCTAATCTTCACTTACACCGATTCCCACAATTCATGGGATCTGCAACATTTTTACTTGTGCCACGTGAGGTTACGCATGCTGCAAAACTAAATTTGATAGAACCAAACTTTGCGATAGTCTTGCAGCAATCCAAACGGCTTGTAGCGAAGCTTTGTAGCAATCGAAAAGGCTTCAGCACTGCTTCATTAGTCTGACGACACTTCACACACAAGCAGATCTTAAATGTGGGCATGTGAGTGCGTTTGTTCGGTCCTAACAGACAACCAAGCTGCGTGAAATGTGGTTCTGCATGGTGCAACAAAACTAAGAACAAAGAACAAGAGACAGAAAGAGCGCCAACTTGCAACTGAATTTATTACATAGGATTTATTAGGATTTATTACATAGAATTTATTACATAGGAGGACACAAGCAGGATTGATATGCGCAGAACCATGAAGTGTACTACACTGGTACAAAAGAAGTTTTTCTTTTTTTTTACAAATCGCCATAGTCAATCTAAAAATTGGTACTCATGATTGTGCAATCAGACCGATGGGACACTGACGCAAGCATCACCCTTTTCTTTATGAAAAACGCCTCCAGCAATTCACGTGCCAGCGTTCCCCGACTCTTACGTCGTAAACGCTTACCTAGATAGATAGATAAACTTTATTGGAAAAACACCGCATATTCTCGAAGTGAATGATGATGAGTGGGCGAAGCACCGGGGGATCATTCGGGCAAAACGCCGGAAGCGTTCTCCGGAAGCCGGAGCTTGGCGTACATATAATATAAACACACACACACACACACACATATATATATATATGCATATCCATTTCCTAACCTCATCATCCCACCTGACTTTCTGCCGTCCTCGACTGCACTTCCCTACTCTTGGTATCCATTCTGTAACCCTAATGGTCCACCGGTTATCCATCCTACGCATTACATGACCTGCCCAGCTCCATTTCTTCCGCTTAATGTCAACTAGAATATCGTCTACCCCGTTTGTTCTCTGATCCACACCGCTCTCTTCCTGTCTCTTAACGTTACTTTTAAGATTTTTCGTTCCATCGCTCTTTGTGCGGTCCTTAACTTGTTCTCGAGCTTCTTTGTTAACCTCCAAGTTTCTGCCCCATATGTTAGCACCGGTAGAATGCAATGATTGTACACTTTTCTTTTCAACGACAGTGGTAAGCTCCCAGTCAGGATTTGGCAATGCCTGCAGTAGGACGGCAGAAAGTCAGGTGGGATGATGAGGTTAAGAAATTCGCAGGCCCAAGTTGGAATACGCTAGTGCAAGACAGGGGTAATTGGAGATCGCAGGGAGAGGCCTTCGTCCTGCAGTGGACATAAATATAGGCTGCTGCTGATGATGATATGCATATCCATACATACATAGCGGTCTCCATGCCAACCAGACCTACGGACTACGAGGGACAAGGCTCGGCCCTAAGGTGCTGCGCCCCTAAAATAATCAGTTTTCTGTTGCCTCGAAGGGTCATCGCTAATGATCAGGGCCCCCAGTCCAGGGCTCCTCTGACTCTTGCCATCTCCTCTGATCTCTGGATCAGCTTGAGCTGGTCGTCGAGGGCTGAGCTGGACAGCAGTGCGTGCCTCCCATGGTGTGCGTGCCTCCCATGGTGTCGTGGTGTTCTGTGTTGTGTAACGTGCACTCCCACGTAATGTGGTGTGGGGTTGGTGTGGACCCGCACCACGGGTATACCTAGTAAACGCAAGTTGGCGCTCTTTCCGTCCTTTATTCTTTTCTCTTAGTTTTGTTGCGCCAGAACCACATTTCAAGCATGAACTATCTGGCCCAACATCGCATTCTGCTGAACCAAGCTGCGCTACTAGAGATTGAGTGCTAGTATACCAGGCAGAAGCTCTCAACTGCACCCTAGTCAACTGTACACTGTACTCCACGGTTCAGTGGATTCCTCCCTCGTTCGATGGTGTGTACATGTATAGCACACACAAGTTTTGCTTGGGCGGTTCCTTCTGCAGCCGTCTACACTCTCCTGCTGTACAACATAGTGCTGCGCAAGTAGTATTAAAATGTGTGCGTGAACGTAACCTACATTTCTGCTCGCATCTTCTCCTTTCCTTTCGAAGGTACAAAAAATGAAGCAGCAGATGCGCTGAAAGTATTCTTTTTGATTAGCACGAAATCCTGCCTAGAAACCCGGCCCTGCCTTTTCATTAGACCTGCCTAGAAAAATATGTGTGATGGGTAGTATCAAGGGCAGGTACTTGGTTTCTAGTCACGTTTGAGTTTTCTCGGGAAAGAAGTGGTTATTGTCTCTCAAGTTGGAGTGATTATTGGTTTGGTAAAGCGGTAACCTTTTTAATAATAATAATAATAATAATAATAATAATAATAATAATAATAATAATAATAATAATAATAATAATAATAATAATAATAATAATAATAATATATTATTATTATTATTATTATTATTATTATTATTATTATTATTATTATTATTATTATTATTATTATTATTATTAATTCAAATTTTTTTCTCTTTTGCATTTTACGACACGCAGGAGAGGAAGTGCAGTGGATTCGGCGACGACGGCACGGCACACACGGTTTATGTGTCTCGTATTTTTCTTTTGTCTCTTTCAAGCTGACGAATTCGCCAAATTACCAGGTTTTCTTTTCACGATTTTCAGTGCATATTAAAAAGGCGTCCGGAAACTCCGCACTACCGATTTGGTCAGTCAGTGAGTCGGCCATTGCTGCTTTTCTCTCAGTGGCAGCGTGGACACCAGGTAGAGCCAGATGAGTAAGTATTCGGTGCTTTAATATATTATCTTGATATTTATGTTGCTTTAACATACCTAATTAGGACTGTAAGTTGGATTGCAAGGATTGGATTCATGCTTACAAACAAAACTCAGCGCTAACACAAGGGACGAAGAGGAAAGTACACAACACCGAGCGCTGTCTCAGTAATCCCAATAGCAATCAATCAATCAATGAGTCAATCAATCATTTAATCACTAATTTAACATATTAGTTGGTGTCTGTTACCATCCCCCGAAATGTGCCTTCCATTTGTTGATTAACCCTTTCAGGCCCAAATTAATTCTGTTCAATGCAAAAAATTGGTCTTTATAATTTGAGATGTGCATGATCGTGGCAGTTAAAAAAATTAAAAAAAATTGTGCTCACACTTTTCAATCGAAACCTATTAAATGATTCCAGTTGGAATCAGTGGGACTTAGTGGACTTGAAATGCGTCGTTTCAAGCAATACGTGAAAAGTCTATTTTAGATGAAATTCTTTGAAGCAATTCTTTTCTTTGTTGAGGCAGAGGTGTGTGCCACACTTCTTGCACCGAATGCGGGAGTAAAAGCACATTGTTTATTTTTTATAGTTTGCGCAATCACTTCTTTTTCATCGGACGAATCAATGTCACCTCGAGGGATCAGCACAAGCTTCCCGACTTCTTTCTTTTTCCAATAAAACTCGCATGCGCTGATTGTCGCCATCTGTTCCGAAAGAAATTGCCCCCCAAAAAGTTTATCTACACGGCGTAAGCTCATATCAACAGCATAAAATCACAAAAAGCTGAGCAAGGCTCCACCAATAATACAGGCTCCTGACGCTATAATGATCCATCAGGTAACACGCGCCCAAAACATGGCCAAGTACGGCATGGAAACGCCGTTTGAGCGCGAACACGCGATTTAGTCAGCGAGGTAACGTCAATCGAAAATGTATCGCGTGAGTAGTCGGGGCCGCTACGTTCCAATGATTCCATTTGGAATCATCAAGATTCGCAAAGATCTCCGGTACCCGCAAATACTTTTTGCCGAATAAGTTTACTGCGAAGGGATAGCATAGCACCTAATAGTTCAAATAGAAATGTTCGAGACAAAAATAAAATAATTGTCGTACCTTTGCACGGTGAAAAGAAGAGGGAATCTCAGCTAATGGCAGGAACAGTGCAAGCGATTCTTTTATTTTTTAGAGGTGACAGCACTTCCTTGAGTCTACCACCTTGCCAGCATATGTAGAGCAAGGGCTAAATACGAGTTGTAGCGTAAGAACAACCTTTTTCTTTTAACCCAGTGTTGCCCACTGAGCTACAAAATTGATGATTCCATTTGGAATCACTGGGCCTTAAAGGGTTAATTCTGACCTTAACTCTTTGTCAGGTAATCAATCAACTCACCCGTCACAATAACCTTTTAGATTTGGGACTAACTACTGCACCTGAAACCGTGTGTCCTGTGTTAATTTCTGACGGTTTTAGTGACCATAATTAAGCTGCTTCAGTTAACGCTCCGGGTACCCGTGTTATTTACTGGATTTCAGTATGAAAAGATTGGGGAATATAACATAACTAACTACGTTGCCATCAACACCGAACTTGAATTTTTCCTCAATGACTCATTTTTGCCGTCTTTTTCGCAACGTCCCGTTAGCGAAAACTGGATACTTTACAAAGACAAATTACTCGCTCTTGCAGACAAATATATTACGTACGTTTCGGCAGCCAACGACAGGACTAAACCATGGTTCAATAAAATACTGCGAACACTTCGTGATAAAAAAAAAATTGTCTCTACCGCAATGCGAGAAACCGTGCAAGCGAGTCCTCATGGAGCAAGTACAAAACTTTTATTAGTGAGTACACTGTTGCCTTAGGCACTCCTAAAAACAAGTACTTCGCTCACGACTTACCTTTTCTCCTGAAGATCAATCCGCAAAAATTTTAACAAACTATAACACCTGATCACAGTTACGATATTTCCTCACTAGACAGCAAACAACAATCTCTTCCAGACGAGGAATGTTAATCGCTATTCAATGCATCTTTTTCTTCTATTTTTACAAGGGAAGACCATTCCGATATTTCATTGATTCCGGAATACCATTACCCATTCATGGCACCCATAAATATCTCAACTGAAGGCATTGCTAGTCTCATTAACAAACTTAATAAAACATCTGCCTGTGGTATATGAACAATATTAACACTAAGTTGTCAAAAAATGGAGTATCTATTTCAAGTGCCATTCTGTACCATATCTTCAAGCAGTCCTTATCGTGTGGTGTCTTGCCCGTTGACTTGAAGATTACGAAAGTTATCTCCGTTTTTAAAACTGGAGATAAACATAGGCCTGTAAACTATCGCCCAATATCGCTAACATATGTGCCATGCAAACTACTTGAATACATAATCGCCTCGCACATTTACTCCCACCTTGAAAAAAAATATTTTTTTTCTTTCAGAAACAGCACGGCGTCAGGAAAGGTCTATCTTGAGAAACACAGTTACTGGAGTTCACCACCGATTTACACTTCAGTATGAACAACAGTCAATAGGCGTCATTTCCTGGACTTCTCAAAGGCATTCGAACGCGTTGCCCATTGCGGTCTCATTTCTAAATTATCTCATCTAGGTATCCACTCACTAACCCTTTCTTGGCTTAGAAACTTTTTACCGCTTCGTCAGTCAATTTACCGTTGTTAATGATTGTCCTTATTCTATTACTGAGGTCACGTCTGGTGTACCACAGGGGAGTGTCTTGGGGCCTGTGCTTTTCCTAATATTTATTAACGATCTACGTACCTTCAAACATTTCCTCTCGCATACGACTATTTGCCGACAATTGCGTTGTTTACCGACCGAATAATTTCATTAACGATCATACCACCTTGCATCATGACCTTCACATTATTAGCGACTAGTGTAACATATGGAAAATGTCTCTTTACTCTTACAAATGTAATATTACATCGTTCTCACGTAAGCGCAGTAGTTCCATATTTATAGACAGCTTAAATAACACGAATTTGTCACGCACCACTACCTACAAATACCTTGGTGTGAACCTCACTAGTAACCTTTCTTGGTCCTCGTATAGTACAACTTACGCTACTGCATTTAAACGCTTGGCTTTCTGAGGCGCAACTTGCAAAATTCATTTGCTGACGTGCGTAAGTTAGCATATCTGACGTTTGTACGCCGGCAGTTAGAATTTTTATCCGCTGTATGGTCACCATAACAAGAATATTTAATAACCATGCTTGAACGCATACAGAACAGAGCTTCCCGGTATATCCCTCGAAATTTTGATCGGAACGCCAGTATAACTCAAATTAAGCTCGATATTTCTTTACAGCCCCTAGACATCCGCCACAAGGCTGCTTTGCTCTGTCTACTTCACAAATACGTTCATTCCGATAAGCCCTGCATATTACTCCTTGAAACGCCCGCCCATACGTCCTCAAGGCCGCATAATCATCTCAGCTCTCATAATCATCTCAGCGCATTTTGGTAAAAGTACTGCTTTTAATTTATCTTTTGTACCTCGTGCCATATCTCACTGGAATGGTCTTCCCTATGAAATCGTCTCTATAACCTATCGTAAAACATTTCGTGAATGTAGGTCTGTACGCGCTTTTTACAGAACCTCCTTCCTATTATTTGCTGTTATGCTTGTGTATTCTTTACTTTGTTTTGTTCTTTACTTCAGCCACCATACAGGTGTGTTAGATTCATTTTTTGTTGTTTCCATTGACTCAACAGCTCATTGTTACATTGCCCTCTTTACTCAATGCCCGACAGGGCCTGTAAGGTGTTTTCTAAATGAATAAAAATAGAACGTGAAAAAATTTACCGGTTTCAAGTAATAGCTCGCAGCGGCAGTGCTGTCCCAAAACGCCGTGGTCCCTTTCGAGTAAAGAGATAAACGTATAATGTGCAAAAAGTTTTAGAACCAATGGCATATTTCCGTAAAGAAACAGCTACCCGCTTTTTCTTTAACATTTCATGTCTTTGACGTCAAAGTTTCATTCCGCGTTTCAATTTTGAGTGCATGTTCTACCAGGTCGGTGAATACCGTACGTAAACTACCTGCTTCACTCGTTCAATTCTTATTGTCGTTCGTCGCGAACACTGCAAAGGAAATAAACATCTGCATTTTCTTTTTAATGCGGTAACGCTGAAGTGCATTCGTTTATGTGAGCACCCAGTAGTGGAACCAGTTTCCACCTAGCCAATATAGTTCGGCCGAGCCGAACAGCAAGTTATCGTTTTTCCACCAAATCATAAGAAGCATGGCGATTACCCACATGCGGTGTTGCTTCCATGAAAGGCACGAGCCGTTCAGTCGACCACTTCCTGGCAAACCAATTTTAGAAAAACATGACTGCCATATTATGCGCGCTGCGGAGGGAGGGAATCGCCCAAGAGCAGAAAGAAAAAAAATAGAACCGCCACTCTGCAATCTGGGAAAAGAGAGAAAGATGAAGGAAATAACTTAGTGAGGTTAACCGAAAAAGCGTGCTGTTGGCTACCTTACAATCTGAGAAAAGAGCTCATTATAGTGCAGGCAGCTCAAGGCTCACAAACACAGGATAGAGAAAAACGTTTGTTCGCGACAGCGAAGCAACGCGAATTTTCAATCGCCCACTTTCAATCTACTCTATGCTTTGGAATTGCGGCTCATTTTCTTGTACTATTATTTCTTATTTTTCACGAGCACCCAAAGTCTAGAAGGGTGCCTGGCGGCCTGCATAATGATCCGATTACCAGCGTGTCGTCGGTCAGAGTATGCAAGTATTGGTCTTTGTTTGCTTTGGTTGTGTGTGTTATTCTTAAGGACTCTGTGTTATTGTAGTGGGCCTTTTGATGCCGTTTTTATGAAATGTGTTCCGGCAACGTTTTGCCTACTGCAGAGTGCGTTTTTCTGCATAACGACTCACACAAAGGTGAAACGTGCATTTTGAATTCCTTGTTACTCTCGATTCACTGGACAGTGACTGGCACGGTAGTTCTCCACTTGAGTGTATAGAATTTAGCATAACAGTACAAAAGTTTACGTTATTTCGTGTACTCGTGTAATAATGATGGTGTATGGAGCTTCATTTCTGTTTTTCGTTTTGTTTCTGCACTTTGTCCATGAGGAAGCTTCAAATTGAAATGAGGTTGGGCTTGATATTAATTACTTGCCCTGGCGTGTATACCTTACGACTTTAGTAGCTTGCCACCACCCGCCTCGGATCCAAAGAGATAAGCTATGGCATATTGTTGAACACAAGGTCGCTGGTTCAATTTGTGGATTGAGCAGCTGCATTGCGATGGAGGCGGAATGCAAATATTCGCTGTGCACCGAAGCATTGCTGCTCCATGTTAGGGAACCCTCCATGACCAAAATTTATCCAGTGACACCCGGTGATGATTTCTTTTAAAGCCAGACAGTGGCACTGATACGCGAAACTCGATATTTTAGTTTATTTTAATTAGTACCACGTTATCCTTCTGATCATTTATTTAAAAATTGAATTGTCGGATGTTACGTGCCGAAACCACGATCTGATTATGAGGCACGCCATAGTGGGGGACTCCGGAATAATTTCTACCGCCTGGGTTTCTGTAACGTGCACCTAAATTTAAGTACACGGGTGTTTTCAAATTTCGCACCCATTGAAATGCGGCCACCATGGCCGTGATTCGATCCCGTGACCCCGTGCTCAGCAGCCCAACGCCATTGCCACTAAGCAACCACAGCGCGTCCGATAATTCATTTGCTTCTTGCTTTGAGATTCATACCATTCGTCAGAAGCTCGAAGTCTGGTGTTCTTTAGGGTTCACCGTAAGGTTAAGGTTAGCAGGTAACTTCTTTCAACAAATTATATGACAATAACCAACCACCGTAATGAAGATATAGTGATACGGTCCGAATATACGTTAGATTTAAAATTAAATTAAATTCTGGGATTTTACGTACCAAGACCATGCACTGATTTCGAGGCTCACCGTAGTGGGGGACTACGGCGTAATTTCGATCAACTAAGCATCTTTACCGTGCAACCAGCGCAAGGAATACCGGTGTTCTTGCCCCCCCCCCCCCCCCCCCTTTTATCCATTATTTTCTGATATTCATACATGTGCAGCAAGAGTCTTTGTAAATCCATATTGGATGCATTGAAGCCTACTGTCAAATATTATAAACTAAAACATGAAACTCTCAAAACAGGTAAACCATCCATCCCACGATGCTCGTTTCAAGAAAAATAAAACGTTATCGAAATTGTTACTTACAAATTTCTTCGGGATGTTTTTGGCGCCTTCGTACGCCTCCCTCTGGTTGCATAAAACATGGGCTCCTGATTTTGAAAGCGGAGTAAAGCCGCCGATCACCACCTGCACGGTGACCAAGCTCACCAATCTTCTGTTACTCCGATGCCAGCCCCCGTTGTTTGATTCAAGTTCTGTTAAAGGGGAAAAAAAAGAAGAAAAAAGAACACCCACAAAACAGCAAGTGCGTCGCGGCTTCACGAGAAAAGTCTGTTGACACCGATGTCATGTTTTACTTTCTTCACTAAGCCCCGCCACTGCAACCCCATGAAAATGCGATTGTGTTCGCTGCAGGAATTAAGCGGCACGAAAACAAAAACAAATTGTGTGGTGTAAAATTTAATAGGAGAGAAACAAAATTACAGAGAGGAGACGCCTCAGTAGAAAACCTGATCCGCAATGAAAACACGCTGTAAGGCTCTTATAAGGACATGGGTAGTGTGCTGGGCTGGACAACAAACAAGGCTCTCAGACACGAACACATACAATGGGTACGGGTACGTGTACGGAAGCGGCGACGCCGTGACGTCTCTAATCTAAGGCTGCACTAAAACAAACAAAAACCAGGATGAGTCCCAAGGCGCACACACACCAGCGTTATCGATCTACCAAAGAGACAAAAGAAGGGGGAAAACGGTGTCGGCGGCGCTTCTGGCGTCACGCTCCCGGGAGGATAGGCTTCCTGCGTGCCTGAAATGGGATTTCAAAATTGAGAAAACGGGTGGAATTTCGCTTCGGACAGGAGTAAGCCAGATATACAAAACAGACGCAATGAATAGGACGCAGAAATGTTCGGCGAACTTGTGGAGAGTAGGGGTGGGCAGAAAGGAGTTGACTTCTTGGCTCGCTAAGCTATAGACCTGAAGCGTTTCGCTCTTTTCTTGAGATTTCCGATATACTCGTATGTCGTGACCTGCTCAGTAGCTCTCTTTTCTTTCTTCTTTGTGTTCTAATCTAGCCTCAAAGTTCACTATATACCATGTGATCGCGAGATACAGAGCGGAGAGAAATGGGTACGATGGTGATAAACGGACAAGATGGACCTTCGAAAACGAAGGAACAATCGCGTCGTCACTGTTCCGCGAGCCGTTCAACTTGGCAAGGCCGGGCCTTGTTCTTCTGGCTGCCAGAACACCATTGCATCTATAGGGTGCGTTGGTCCCACCATCCGTTTAGTCTCCTGATATTTAGGTCACTTGTGCTTCATTGTTAGTTTGTTTCTAGCGGGGAAGAGTGAGTGCTTACGGATGTTTCTTTTGTTTCTATTAACTAAGAGCCGACATCCATAAATTGAGGCGAGGGACAAGAAAAAAAAAGAAGCATAATAAAGGGAAATGTTCCTTCCAAGTTTGATCCACAAATGTTCCATCAAGCTGAGAGAAACGGCGCTCAAGACATTTTTGGTACATCTTATGCTGCAGGCGCAATCTTAAAGACAATAGTCTTTCTCGGGATACCTAAACGCGAAAAACTTGGTCTATCTGTCTGTCTGTCACTCAATTCAACCGCCCGGCCAAAATCAACCAAGCTACTAACACTGGTGGCACGGGGTCATACACGTCAACATTAATTATACAGCGCAAAGGAAACCTCAGGCCTATTTGAGGCAAAATTATGTACATAACTGTGATCCGCGGCGTTCATTTAATTACGAATACACATTCGACTGGTTTTTACGTTAGTAGATGAAAAAACAACGCATTAAAAATGGTGTCGAACAGACGCTACGCGTTAAAAACAAGCCGACTGAAACCGCGGCTCTGTAGCCGGCTTTAAGCCAACAGTAATAAAAGGTGTCAACAGATGGCGTGAGAGCAGGGCGAACGCGGGAAATTTGAATTGAATTCAGCAAAACCTCCATTGCATCCATAATGGAAGGAGTGAGAGGGGAATGAAAGAGCGTGAGGGGTGGGAGGAGGGTCTGTTTTTCTTGCTTCTGTCCTCATCGTTTCATGTTTTTCAGTTAGCTCTTTCACTCTCCTGTATAAATTAGGTGCATAGAGAATATTGCATTTGCTGGCAGTCAGCGAATGTCCGTGTCTTCCCTGTGTCATGTGTTTAACCTTCGCGCTGTACACTCAAGATTGAAGCCCGAGCAGCGCTGTATTGGGCGCGTGCCTGTAATTGGTTAAAAATGTGCAAGGTAAATAATGCAACTAACCATTAGTTGCTTTCTTGAGAAGCAAGAGCGTCATACCTCAATAATGGGTCGACAGCTACAAATTAAAAAAAATGTTAGAGAACAGTGTTCTGCCGGTACTCGATCTTAACATTCTGGAGAGAAATAAATTCTAATGCTCCCAATCAATCACTAAGCAGATGTAAACAAATTCACTTATTATGGTCGTATGTTTCTTTGCTTCAGTGTCTAGTTAACTTGTATAGTGGCTACTTTAGTCTGAAGTATATAATTGGCCGGTAGTACAATGGTACTATACACTGTGCGTAGTTGCTTCGGTATAAATGTTTATTTCTACAATTTATTATGTTCTGCCTTTATTTGTTCTCTAAATCAGAGGTCTTGTTGCATCTGTCACTTTCAAGAGTAAATCCCGTAATTCAACAACTTCCATTTTTATCGACCTCTCATTCTTCGCGATATATACATCGAATAAAAAATAAATAAAAGTCTTGCAAGAACTCCTGTGTCTGCTTCTACACGAAAGACAAGTGTGTAAACCAGTAGGAAATCAGGAGGCGCGGAGACCAAAGATATCGCCGTTCAAAGCTTAAACTTGTCAAAACATCGCAGACACCTGGCACACTCACATGATCTGCAAAACATTTCGTGCTGACAGTACCTGGGGCAGCACTGGCTACATTTTAGCAAGAGACTCAGAACAGGGGGCGGGGGAAATGCGACGACTCTATGCAAACAACATCGGTTTCGCTTCGGCACCCTTTCCGAACGTCGTGCCTGCACCATTCTAACGTGATTAATCTGCGCGCGAAAACGCGCAGATGTTTCACTCTGGCAATCCATCCGGGTCTCTTGCGGCGCCCTTGGCAAACATAAATATCAAGACATTGTAGCCTGCGGCGGAGGTAGGGATGGAGCCAGTAATGAATCGGCGAAGCGTGCGTGCTTTAACGCACGCACATATGTGTGCATCTCTCTGAATGCGCACATACCTGGCAGAATTTACTGCGTACACATAAGAAACACGCCTGTCGGAAACGGGGAAACGGGGAACGTGGATGCAGAAGATAGAAAGAGAAACTATGGGGTGGAGGAACATTGCAGGTAGAGCAAAAACACATTCACCATCACAGAAAAAAAAAAGGGGGAGGGGGGAGTGTTGAGCGGGCGCGCTATGTAATAAAGCAGAAGTGAGGCAAGGAGCACGTGACGTCATGACCGCTGTCATCGGGGGATGCCGTCCATCGCTGCTACGCTAATAAAGACATCCGGGCTCGATGCTTCAGTGACGCACGCACACACGGATGCAAGCGTGCACATTGGGGTGCTAGCCTCGGGGTCTGGCAGCTGGCCGGGCGTATTTGCATCTGTCTTTCATTTTCTCTCTCTCTCCCCTACTTCTCCTCGTCAACATTAATGTTTCCGTACAGCGTGACTCGATACGCCCTCTGCCTGAACTCGGGGATAGAGAGCGCGTCGAAGCACCCTGCTTACAGGATACTGGCCATGGCGACAACTTCTCGTTTCTGTGCCAGGCTGTACACGTGATCATTACGTAAGAGAGACGATCCCTAAAGGTTTATACACCCTAATGTCCACTCAGACGTCCCCAACCGCCTGCCTGCAACACTGGCGCTTGCGCATACTGGCGAGGTGAGCAGGGTTTTCAAAGTGATACCAGAGACTGGAAGTACCAGCGCCCTCATATACCATTATAATTCCTGCCATTAGTTGCGCGGATTTCTCTCGTTAATGTGGTTGACAGAGACGTTTGGTCGCGTACTGCTGAACTATGTGCAGTGCAGAGGAACCGTCATCTGCTGTCAATACTGAGGCACGCAGGTTACTGGAAAAGAAAAAAAATATATTGCGGAGTGCGATAGACTGGCGCATTGAGCAAATTTTTATTCACTGGAGCAGAAACACGCTGTATCATAGAAGCGAGGATACAGCTCACTGCAATCCTGCCAGGATGACACAAGCGGAGAGATTGAGGCGTCTGGGCACTCAGTGCTTCATTATTATTGCATCAACAGTGCATATGATCTCTTTGATATCACGTCGGAAAATACTGCAGAGTTAAGCCGAGTGATTTTCTTGCAGACAGGTTAAACGACCCCGCTCAAAAAAAATATTATTTCTGATTATTTCTTTTATTCAGGAAATCAGGCTTGTAAATGCGTTCATCAGTGAAAGTACAACGGAAAATTTTGAAGTAGCCGCTGATATTAGAAGCGAATAGCAGTTATCCTCTTGTACTTCGAAACTGAACTCCGCTGGAAGTGCTGGCCATGCACCTGACTTTAGAGCCATTCGAAACGCCAACAGCGAGAATGATGGCTTCCCACCTGCCCCAGCGGAAGTTCTTGAATGTAAAATGACCAGTTAGAATGTTGTTTGAATGCACTGTTACGCTATCGTTTTGCACAGTTATGTTATGCCGTGAATGTATGATTACGCTTTTCTGCCCATCCCTCGATATTAGTCACTGAGGGATTGGATATTAATGCCAGGGACCACCATTCCACCAGTGTGAAATGGCGGTCCAATATAACGTGCGGCCTTTGTACTTCTGGGCAAGACAGTGCCATTTTACTTGACGCTCCCACGAGTGTCTAATTCGCGTGCCGAAATTGAGAACGAGAAATTCGTCCAAAAGAAGACACAGACTCGGCAGCCCGAGTTGATGACCTCACTAAGCAGCTCTACTGCAATGGGAGATGAGGAGATTTTAAACCGTGGGGATTTCGGTTCCAACCCCAATCGTGAACTTTTTTCTAACTTTGTTTTTGCGGCCGAGTTACCCGCAGCAGTAGCCCAGTAGCTATGGTGCTGCGCAGCTGGGCTCAACAGCGCCCGTTCGATCCCAGCCGGGGCAGCCGCATTTCAGTGGGGGCGAAATGCAATAACGCTCGTGTACGTAGATTTAGGTGCACGCTATAGAACCGCAGGTGGTCATAATTAACCCGGTGTCCGCCACTAGGGCCTGCCTCATAATCACACCTTTGTTTAGCCACGTAAAAACCACAGATTTTTTTTCGGTTCCAGGGCTTCCAGTGCGATGTTACAAGCAGTTTAATAAGGGCGTGACAGTTTCACTCTTTGGCTGTACAGTCTTGGTTTTCTGTATGAAAGTGGCCGGAATTCATTACGCTGTAAAAATGAGCAGCGTCAACTTTTTTTTTTCTTTTCTCATTTCTGGAAATGGTTATGAGCTCCTCGGATAGTGCGCTTCAAATCTTCCAACAGGATCAATCGCATGACTCTTTTGGCTAAAATGTTAATTAGTATAATTTTCAAGCTACGTATCTAATTACTGCATCGAGTCGTTTTCAAATCTATGCTTCTGTGGTTAAAGAAATTCAAAGTAAACCATTTAATTATCTCAGCTTCCCTATATTTAACGAATTTCGAGCGCGTTTCGTGAAATACCCGGTATATATCTCGATCGTGGACTGATTTAAATGAGTGGAGCGCGGCGCTTGACGTCAGTGTACGCCTACGATTTCGAAAGCGGTTAGATTATACCTTAAAAGTGCAGGAAGAGCCTAAGAAAGCATAGCTTTAACAAGGAAGCGCAGAGTACGTGCACTTCCTCCATTTAACCATTCCCATTTATACGGCCCGAGGCACACGAGACACCGAAATCTAAAAAACGAATAAGTGTAAGGGAGGCTGCAGGGGCCGGATGAGCGTCTTTTGTCAACATCAGCGTTTGGCTAGACGGCCGAGCGTCAGCGTAGCGCTAATGAGGCTCGAGGTGGTGTAACGCGCTAAGCTGTCTCTTGCGGGAATACGTCGCCCGCCAACGTTTTCCGGACGTCGGCGTGCACTCACATTGGGCTCGCTCCTTGTCCCTGTCATCACCCTCGCTGTCGCATTGCGTCCGGCTACAGCCTCGCACGCGGAGCAGCTGCAGAGCGATCACCGCCTTACGGAGGAGGATTTGCACTCGCTGAGCCGCTTTGCCCCAAGGCGCGGGTGCTCCGCGGGGAAGCACGGCGAACCCGCCACTCGGCGAAGCAGCGTGGAAACGCAAACACGCCCGCACGCTTCCCCCCGTCGCCCACACGACGCGCGGGCGATATTTGGCTCGCGAATTAAGGGACGCGCTTCGGGGCTTCAGTCTCGTGCCGCGTCCCGCTTTTTGGCTGCACTTTTGGGCAAAGTTTGAAACGACTAGCATCCCTCTATCTTTTCCTTATATGTCTTTTTTTTCTTTTTTCACCTCTGCGGTTTCTCTTTCGCGTGTCTGACCTTACGCATAGTGCAATTCTGACGTCGTGTGAACTCATTTATGGTAAGCCCTCTAACGCTAGGATTGTTTGTAAGGGTGAATTCGAGCCAATCCTATATAGCTGGACATACTATTCGCGAAGGTCGCCAGCCAATGGTAAGGAGCACTTACGAAAGCACGGTTTTGTGAATTCGACTCCAGAGCCCGTATTCACAAAGACCTCTTGTGCTAGAATTGTTCGTAACAGAAAATTCCAGCCAATCATGATGCTAGACATATTAATACTAGCGAATGTGACGGCCCAATTGCAAAGAACACTTACAAACGAGAAGCTTTTGAAATTCCGTTCCAGATTATTTCTTATATGGCATAGAAATGAGAGTGTACCTGTACTCTATAGCTGTTTTTTTTTTTTTTGCATTTGATACCATCACATCGAGCAAGAGCAAGAAAGGTTTCTTTTTATTGCTTGTTATCACATGGCGCTCAGAGGTTCTTCTAAATTCTATGATATCTACAAGAAAGTAAAAAATGTCACAGTTTCGCCCTAAGGGCGAAGCAATGAATGCGATAGCAACACAGCAATGTCATACGAAGTAAGGTGAGCGGCTTTGGTAGCAATATGAATTGTAGTAAACATGAGCTGATTAAGTAAGCAGGTGTGCTGCGGCGTAAGTAGACCGACATGAAGAGAGACTCGATGACCACGAGAAGGCGCGTGTGAAACGGTGGTGTTGATGAGAAGCGCTGCCCGTGGGCAGCGCGTGCGAAGGGACACACCTGTAGCGCTGCACTGCCGATCCGGGCAGCATTGCATGTGTAGCGTGCGTTGGAAAATGTGGCCCGACTATTACTAACTGTGGTGTGAACGCGCACAAACAAACATGAATAGATCACACTGAATGGCTACAGACAACGACTGTCAAAACGCTGGCAGCAAGCGCATATACGCCGCAGCGGGCGAAGGTACGTGTGGTCTATCGCTTCAACGGAAACTGAGCGGCGAATGCACATCGTATAAAGGTCAGAGCCGTGTAGAGATAAGAGACGGTGCGAGCGAGCGACGAGCGCGGTTGTTGGCAGAGTAGAAATGCGCCCCCCCCCCTCCCGCTCCCTCCGGCACTCGCTTCCCGCTTCCTTGCTTGCGCGTGGAAGATTGAGTGCGTTTGCTCTCCGTGACGGCGTGCGTCCCCGCACGCTTTCGCTCGGGCATAGGGCGCGCGGCGAAGATTTTATCTATACGGAACCTCACGGCGATGACGACGGCGACGACGACGGCGACGCCGACGGCAGAAATCCAGTGGAAGTGTCCATATAATTTCTATCGCAATAATAAGAGTGCTCATGCTTCGCAACCTCAACGTTTATTTCACTTCTTTATGCACATCTCCGAGCCACCACTGACTCCAGTGGTGGCTTAGAGATGTGCCTAAAGGCAGTGGGCGTTTGAGAAGCCCTGTCAATGACAAGGCGCGGTAAGCGTGCCGCAACGTTACCGTTTTTTTTAGGATATGGTATATATCTAGCTGTCGCGAAAGTGTTGCTGCGTCAGCTATAATATTTTTTTTTGTAATTGAAGTTATTTTTCGCTGTTCAAGTGATTCGACGCCGTTCCAAATGTCGGTAAAAGTGCACATTGCTCGAGCGACGAGTCTTGGAAACTGACTTTGTGCTCACCCACTAAAATACATTCTCAAAGGTAGTCATTCCACAACGACAATTTCTGTGAGGAGAAGCCAGTGACCCAAGTTGCCGTCAAATTGAAGTGCGGCCCATAACCAGTGTCACATATCTCGTGCCCCAAGTTGGCGGGAAAATAGTTATAACGCAGAAACAAACATAGATACCGAAAAGTGCGTGGCATATATTGTGATACAATATGCTAATCGTAATAAAACAAGCCTCTTGGTTTTACTGATTCTTCTCAGTCCTGAGTGGTTGCGTCTTTTTGACCCATGTGTTTACTTTTGATAGTATATTTTATCCTGCATAGTTCCATTTTCTTTCTTTATGCCACACAGACCTTCCGCCAAGCATTATTTTTGGATGTGGGTTCTGTGGTGAACGATGACTGATGTGCAGCTCGGATTATCGGCTGTGCCTAGATACTGGGGCGTCGGTTTTACTTAGAATTCTGCGATCGATAACTTTGCGATGATTCTTGTTTGCCTTTTGTGAATTTCTGCGTAATTTTCTGAAATTTCCATTGTCATGCTTTCGTCACTGATTGTAGAAGCCAAAGCCACAGTCTAGTTTTCCTGTCTTTATCTTTCTTTCTAAAGGAACATAAAAAGGCTGGAGAGCATAAATTTACATACCGTGGATTGTTCGCTTTCCTGTTATATGTATATATGTTTTCAAATCAAATACTACTACTACTACTACTACTACTACTACTACTACTACTACTACTACTACTGCTACCACTACTACTACTACTACTACTAATAATAATAATTGCTCATGCTTCTTACAAAAGCCCTTGCAAATAAACGATGAAACCAACTTGCACAAGAAATTCGCTTAAAAAGTGTAATTGTTTACTGAACTGCTTGCTAATATCATCGTTAAATGTAAGGTTACATATTAGCAGCATCGTGCACATTTCCGCCCAGCTCCTGTGATAAACACTTTCAAGGTTTTGGAGGCAATGTTTGGATGCTTTAGGACACTGCCGCTCGTTGGCATCGTGAATGAAAAGTGAATTTTCATTTCTTTATTTTTTTTTAACAGAATGATACCTATACCGTTGGACAGGCACTCTCCGCCTGTGTCCAGAGAGGCGATTCGCTTTAGACGCTCTAATCCAAAGTGATCCTCTAATGCACCGGTTCTCTGGTCCATTCTATAGCTCTGCGCCTAGCCTCCCCGTTCTGTGCCGTGGCTGCGAGAATGGCTCCGGTCGAGCGAACCGTAATCCCTTGATAAAACGCCTTTTGCGGCGCTTTCCGAGTGGAACCAAGAGAATTCTCGCCACGTACGCGACTACGAACCGGAGTGGACGCAGATTCTATTTAGCCACGACATTCTTTTTCTGTGCATGCCACTGCACGTCGCACAGCTTCCTGCTGTTCCGCTTATTAGCGTGAAGCACATGAACCTCGCCCAGACGCGTACATACGTATGTTATACTTGTACAGTATGTTGTATGTGTATGTTACATATGTAACAGGGAGGTGTATGCACACGTTACATGTACAAGAGTATAAAAGTGTATATAGCACCGTATGTGAAAAACGGTAAATGTTCATCAAACTAGGAGTAGCCAGCGTTGCTCTCGTGTGACATCTCCGCTTATCGTGTCAATAAAAAACTAATATCCGCAGTGGTGCAAAGAGATAAAGCAACAATAATAATAACAATAATTTGCTGATGCAATGCACTTGTTGGCATCTATGTAAAACGATGCTTCGTACACTATTTGTGCGTAAGTTTATTGATGTTAGCTTTTACATTGTTGCTCATGCAGATTCTTAAGTTTATCAATGCTCGCGTTTACGTAAGCGCGCACATGCTAATGAAATGGGTACACGAACTGTCTGAATAATTTGTTTATTTCTAATTGATGAGGCATTGCGTGTAGATTGTTCTACACGTGTCTAATTGATGAGTGTAGATTTTACACCTTCGAGCTGAATGAGAACACTGCCGTCGTTCATTTCCCAACACGACCCATTGCACGTCGTGGTAATGAGGTCTTTCAAAGCGACGCGACGCCGTTACCTATACTAGGCGAGGAAACGACGACGCATGCCGAACCCCGGGGAAGACGCAAATGGAGCATTGCTTGCATATATTTAAGTCTGCATGCCCCGTGTGTCGCCGTGGCGCATCCATTCTTTATCGATCGTGCAAGAATAGGAACAATCTCAGTGGCACAAACTAAGTTCCAAATTTGTTATTTGAGGCTTCACATGCCTTGCGTCGCAGTGGCACATTCATTCTGGTCGCTTAGCCAAAAACGGGCTGCATATCCAGTGGCACACACCCAGTTGCACGTATCAGGGGCCAAGCCGCCTACTCGGCCAAACAGCAGTCAGCACATATCCAGTGGTCCAAGTTATATATATATATATATATATATATATGAACGATAAGAAAGGGAACCGAGGGGCCCGATTTTTATTAATCATATCATAAGAAGTCAACAAACAATGATACCAAAAAAACATAGGGGAAATGGAAATTACTTGTGCTTACTGATTCAAAAAATCATCCAAAAAGATCACGTGCTCGTGACGCCTGTGGCAGAAAGGATGTTCCACATCCGCCTCTAGGTTCGTGAGTGGTGGCGCTGGCTAACACTCCCAGGGTTAGTGATAAATGAAAACAAAAAAATATGCGCAGTTAGTCCATTGTCCCAATACAGTTCTTCAACCACATCAACTTCATAGAAAAGTGTAGCTGTCCGGTAACTTTTCGCAATGGTTCTGGTGGACGAGGCTGACTGTTGTGTTCGGACGACGTCTGCATGCGCCGTAGCTCGTGAACACTGCTCGTAGTTCACGTTCGCCTCCTGATGCAAGTGCGTACAGTTCAAGCGCCTTGAAGTACCAGGAATGGTGGTTGCTTTTCAAACTAGTGCGGATGAGAGCATGCACGTTGCGAGTTTTCTTGAGGATATTGCTCGCACGTGAGAGGTACCGTTGGCTCGTGAATTTCCTTGTTTCCGATGGTTGCAGATACGTGCTTTCTGAAATGACTGCTCGTTGTTCGTGGTGGCTGAGGCAACAAAATGGCACCCGTCCTTTTCGCCGTCGCATGCGGTGTCGTCGCGATTGTCCCCGCAATAGGCGCAGTCTTGACTGGTCATGTTGTAAAGGTCCTTGGTGATGTTCGTTTCTTGGGACACGACCTAGTTGGGTTCGCCTTGGGTTTAGCTGGCTTGCGCGTTCATGCCTTTCTTGTTGTATCTGGGTTTTCAGTGATGCTCTTCGTTGTAGATTATGTCGAAGCCGTCGTCGGGGTCGCTGAAGTTGTTGATGCAGTTGATGTTGATCATTTTGATGTTTATGAGGGAGCTGCTGGGGTAGTCTTTCCTGCAGATTTGGCCTATGATTTGTCTGAAAACTAAAAAAAAAGAAATATTTTGCCGCCTAGTTCTGCTGGCTGTACCCCCTAAGACGTGGTTCATTTAATTTACTTGCAGGGTTGCGCAATATGGCAGTCCACTCAAATGCGGAACTCAAATATCCAATCTGAAATATGCCAGTTCACTCAAATCTTCAGCCTTGCGAGAGAGTGGCGTACTTTGATGAGGCGAGTGGCGCCAAGTAGCTCCATCAATGAGGCCGTATGAGTAACTTTGTCGCCTTTCCCCTGCTTCAGCGGTGTCGTGATTTTGTCGATTTTGTCTGTATTTCGAATTTGAGCAATTCTGTTAACGCGTACGTCTAGGGATTGCGGTGGTCTGCAGATCCAGCAGGTATGAACTCGTAAATAATATTGTTGATTTCCAGTTCTTCCCGCGCCAATCGCTTTTTCGCAGGCACACCGATGCATCTTTTGAACAAGAAGTGATGCACGAAGAACACGTTTGAATAAAGTGCCCCGGAGAAGGCTAAACATACTACGTACAGCAGGCTAAAAAATAACGGTAATATTTATATTGCGTTTTCAACACAGACGCCTGCAATGATTGCCGTTATATAAGCATGAAATATAATAAATTATTCGGTTACATCTTTAAAAAAGAAGGCTGCTCACATAGGGATTACTAAAAGTATTGCAAGCAAGTAGTATATGCCGCGCGCATTGAGAAATACTGCGCTGCGCGTCGTACTCCAATTGTAACCGACATATTTGTTATCAACTCACTGAATTCTCAGCAGCGGACGTTTTTTTTTTTTTTTGTACAATTGTGTGATCAAGTCACCGTTGTGTACCGTATCGTGCAAGTGCTAATCAGTAATAAGCCTTCTTTTCACTTTCTTTTCCCTATATTTTTATGCGCCTAGAACATGCCACATAACAAAGGGCAATCGCCCTATTTATACTGGCCACTGAAGACAAGCAGGTATGCATGTAGAACTCCAGAAAACTGGTATCTAAGCGCGTACGCAGCCAGTCTAGACCGAGGACAACACGTGTTGAACAGCCGGTCAGAGCAAACTTAAAGGACCGTTTCTAGCAGCTACTTAATATTGGCCTGCTTTTTAACCAGAGAGAGGGGCTTGACAAAGGGGCCAAATGCCACGAGGGCAAGGGTGGTGGTAGGGATCTAAGAAGCGCGACCGTTCCCCTTTTTGGATTGCAGCGAGCACTTAGCGTGCAGGGAGCGTTCGCCCGTGGCGGGAAAAATCCCGCCGGCTAGTGGCACCGTGCTCAAATATGCGTCCCCTCCTCAAATATTTACAGTGCCGATTCTCAGGACCCGCGGCCTCTCTTTCTCTCTCTATGTCCACATAATCCGATTTGTTCTGTAGGCTGAATTTACTAATTAAGCAGATTTCTAAGGAGCTCCCGGCCTCACGCGATTCTTGAGTGTTTCTCTTTCGTGCGTCCCCCCATACTTCTTGTAAGAGAGCGGATACAGCTGATCCTTTCCGCTTTCTTCATTATTTCTCGGCACGTGCTTTCTTGTTCACGCTGCTGTGCCCGCGGCCATCTTCGCCACGCGGAGTAGCGTCTGGGCGTTCGCCTGCTTCGATTGTTGCTGTACGGCGTGCATTCGCAACTCGTGTCTCAATTAATGAAGCGTCGGGCGTGCTCCCTACAGCCTTTCCAGCACCAGCGCAAGATCGGTAGCTGCCGAACAAAGGGGACATTGTCCGCTAGCGTGGCACGCCTCTCTCTCTCGGCGCTCCCAGGTATCCTTGCTTTGCATGCGCCTGACTCGCTCTGTTTCTTTGTTCTGAACACTCCCTTCAGACCGTCGCCTGGCCGAGCGGCTCGCTTAAAGCGTAATGAGCTTGCTTGGTCAGAAAAAAAAAGAAAGAAAGCAATAGTGCAGCAAGGCAATGATGCATCGCTTATGTGTGAGACAGATAAAAAGAGAAAACGTGTACGTGTGCCTCCTCCTGTGTTGACAGTACATGGTGCTAAGTTACTGATTGCGCGAGGATACTGAGGTAATTTATCTGCACCCGCGACTTGACTCAGATGAAACGCGGTGCAGCGTGCGCCACACTTCGGATAGCAAACAATGGCGACCACTGCCTAAAGTAAAAGGGAAGGTCGATGTCCTGGAAATCTCTTTAGTACGGTGAACAGATATGTTTATAACTGTATTTGCTATGAAACAGAGGGGCACTAGGATTATTTGAAAAATCTCTCTTGCGAGAAAGAAATTATCGCCGTTGTGACATCCACCTTTGTGAACACGAAAGTGTCACCGTATAGTGCAAGCTTTGTCGCACATATGGGACCATAAGTGCGTAGCGTTTGGCACCGCTGGTGGCTAAAGCAATAAAAGATAGTGTATTATATAGGTAACCTCAACGGTTATTTCGCTTTCGTGTAAAGGAGTTGTTGTGGCGAATTTCTTGCGAAACCCACGAAATATGATATCATATGGTATCACTGATGTGTTATAGCGCACTACGCAGTCACAAAATTCGCTCCTTTAAGGACTGTGATAGTTTGACACATTTCAAAGCGTTCGTCCTACATAAGTGCAGCGCAACCGGGGCTTTTCCCCCAAGGAATAACCGGTTGGTATACCGATAGTACTTCGCATTAAAAGCAGTTGATAGAGAACACTGGAGCGAACGCTCTATAACGGAGACATCTATGCAACGACACTGCTTTCTCGTTCGCTGCTTCGAGCAGCAACATTGGTTTCACTTCGGCATCTTATCTACACTTTAGGCATCTTTGAAGTTAGTAAAGTGAGTGATTGTTCCGTGCATCATTTACCGACATAATATTTTTTTATCGTTTCTTGCACCCTCTGTAGACCAGGTTTTGTCACAATATATCGGTACAGAAAGATGCCTTAGAAGAGCGGCTAAACGATCAACTTCCCACAGAAGATATGGCTCGACCAAGCACCGCTCACTCATGATCACATGGCGACAAAACCTCAATGCTGGAAGAGTCGCGTTTGGTGGAAAGGAATTTGGCCTCACATCTGTATCACGATTAGCGTGTCCGGAATGAGCGCTAGTCGCTGCCGAACCGAATGGTATCTTTACAGACGTTGATAACATAGGACGCGGAGAAATACGTAGACAGCTCCCAACCAGCCTTCATTCTCTCTGAAGGAAGAGATATAACGCAGAGCTAGCCAGCTCAATCATGTATAATAATAGAGTGGGGTCCCGATGCAAGACTGCAGTCTCTCGGAGCGGCTAATTGCATTGGCGCGTACTGCCCTTCACGGCGGCCCAAGCAGATCAGTCACCCGTGGTAACCACCGATGCCCCTGGGCTCACAGCAGAGTCTGGCATTCGCGACAAACACTCGAAGCATGCCGGCGAAGACGAATAAGAAGGAAGCGAGCTCCAGGCCGGGTTCCAATCTTCTCCGAGCCTAGTCCCAGCGCGGGTCGACCGTCTCCGGCGGCGGAATCCATCCAGGCTGCAGCCGAGGCTCACCACCACAGGGCAGCGTATGGAGGCAGGAGAGCCGGGCTGCCGTCATCACCCAAGCTTCGGGTGCGCGCCGGGCCTGTATTTCATTATCGGCGCTAATGAATCAATAAAAGGCGGCCAGTCGGCGGCTCGGAGACGAGTAGAACTCTGCCCGGCGTGCCGGAACCGCGCGGCCGGCAGCATTCTCAGAAAAGAGCTTTCTTCTTAGTCCCCCCGAGGATTACGTTGGCTCCGCGGAACCAAAAATTGTCTTGAAAGACAGACAGGCAGACAGACAACCCCGATGCACCGCGTGAGAGGAAGAACTTCTCTATTCACTGACTGTATGCTGTCTGTGCTCATGCTTCCTAAGGCAGTTCTCTCGCACTCCTGTGTTTTTAAATATATATTTGGCGTGGTACACATTTTTTATCAACTATATTTCTTTTCGGCATTAGGAGTGCGCCGAATTAGTCGATGCTTTTGGGGTAGCACTATTTACACTGTTGCACTATGGTTTCTCGCCTGTTTCGTGATTTCTAAACGCCATTAAGTATTCTATATCATCAAGTAGATTTCCCTGGAAACGTAAACAGTTGTTTGAGGCTGAGTAGGAAGGAACCAGCAGTATATTGCGTATAGACTTTTCACTTTTCTAGGCCAAACAAATCTCCGGAAAGCCCGCGTCTTTCATTTATTCAACCCACCGTGGTAGCGTAGTGGCTGCTAAGCCCAAGGGTGCGGGATTGAATCGTGGCCGTGGCGACCACGTTCGATGGTTTCTGCGATGGCGATACTGACAGCAGCAATTCGACCTTTCTATACATCTTCTTCAGAGGACCGTTGCTGATGGCTCAAGGCTGCATAAACACATAAACGCTGTTACGAGCTCTCAGCTCTCCCCGAATGCACTTGTTTTGTTTTTGTTTTTCATAGATGGGACTGATTAATGATTCGTATGTTGATATTTGATGGAAGTTGCATGGACATACGTAATTAAAGTTGTTCAGGTGTAATACTGTTACGAAACAATTTCTCCGGTCGGGGATCATTAATCATATCGCGTTAGCGAAGAGTTCGACTATACACACTGAAAGTTCGTACGCGCTGCTACATTTAGATAAGCTCTGTGTATCCGTGTTGCAATAGGATGGGTGCATACTGTTTTATGCGTGTTTCCACGCGAGATTTAGATATATTGAATGGATTTAATCAAATTACCCTGTTCCTTTCGCAATTAGCCTTGAAGATTTTAAGTGTGATCAGCTCGGCGCTGGGTTCCAATTAGGCATGCATGGTGTATAGGGACTCGACTCGACAGTAGGACCAGTAGCGTTTGAGGATAGCACTTGCTCTTTCGCTGTGGAGGTGTCCTCTCTTTTTGATGGCTTGGCTGTGCCCAAGATACGTGTTCTGTACCACCCTACCAACCCTATAGAACCTTTGCAGCGTACATTGTCTTGATTTCGCCAGGAGTCCGGTAAAGAGTAATTTGTTTTGTTGGAGGGGTGTGGCGGATATTCAGAATCTTGAGTACAAGTTTAATAGAGCTTTGCGATACCATTCGTATTCAATTCGACATCATCATCATCATCATTATCATCATCCTATTTTATGTCCACTGCAGGACGAAGGCCTCTCCCTGCGATCTCCAATTACCCCTGTCTTGCGCTAGCGTATTCCAACTTGCGCCTGCGAATTTCCTAACTTCATCATCCCATCTGGTTTTCTGCCGACCTCGACTGCGCTTCCCTTCTCTTGGTATTCATTCTGTAACCCTAATCGTCCACCGGTTATCCATCCTACGCATTACATGGCCTGCCCAGCTCCATTTCTCCCGCTTAATATCAACTGGAATATCGGCTATCCCCGTTTGTTCTCTGATCCACACCGCTCTAGCTCTTCCTGTCTCTTAACGTTAGTCCTAAGATTTTTCGTTCCATCGCTCTTTGTGTGGTCTTTAACTTGTTCTCGAGCTTCTTTGTTAACCTCCAAGTTTCTGCCCCATATGTTAGCACTGGTAGAATGCAATGATTGTACACTTTTCTTTTCAACGACAGTGGTAAGCTCCCCGTTAGGATTTGGCAATGCCTGCCGTATGCACTCCAACCCAATTTTATTCTTCTGTAAATTTCTTTCTCGTGATCAGGGTCCCCTGTGAGTAATTGACCTAGATAAACGTACTCCTTTACAGACTCTAGAGGCTGACTGGCGATCCTGAATTCTTGTTCCCTTGCCAGGCTATTGAACATTATCTTTGTCTTCTGCATATTAATCTTCAACCCCACTCTTACACTTTCTCGGATTAAGGTCCTCAATCATTTGCTGTAATTCGTCTCCATTGTTGCTGAATAGGACAATGTCATCAGCAAATCGGAGGTTGCTGAGATATTCACCGTTGATCCTCACTCCTAAGCTTTCCTAGTCTAAGAGCTTCAATACTTCTTCTAGGCATGCAGTGAATAGCATTGGAGAGATTGTGTCACCTTGCCTGACCCCTTTCTTGATAGGTAACTTTCTACTTTTCTTGTGGAGAACCAAGGTAGCTGTGGAATCCTTGTAGATGTTTGCTAAGATATTCACGTATGCCTCCTGTACTCCTTGATTACGCAATGCCTCTATGACTGCTGGTATCTCTACTGAATCAAATTCCTTTCATAATCTATAAAAGCCATATAGAGAGGTTGATTGTATTCCGCAGATTTCTCGATTACCTGATTGATGACATGGATATGATCCATCGTAGAATATCCCTTCCTGAAGCCAGCCTGTTCTCTTGGTTGGCTGAAGTCAAGTGTTGCCCTGATTCTATTGGAAATTATCTTGGTGAATATTTATACAATACTGAAAGCAAGCTAATGGGTCTATAATTCTTCAATTCTTTAACGTCTTCCCTTCCTATGGATTAGTATAATGTTGGTGAGGTTGGTGTGGTTAATGGTGTGGTGTGGTATAATGAGGTGTGGTTGTGAGGTGGTGGCGTGGAGCAGAGGTAGAATACCCGGCCTCAAATCTGAAGGTCGTAAGTTCGAATCCTACTCCAGTCCACTACATTTTCAGGCATGGAGTGGTGCCTGACACCGGCAAGAAAAAAATTATTGCCGAGAGCTAGTGGGGCTATACTAGTTCAGGTACAACCAAACTAGGAAGGCCCACTAAGCTTCATCAAAGTCACTCCCTCACCAGAACAGGAATTGGCCTCCCTGGTGCAGTATTAGGCCACTACCTCCCTCATGACTCCGATTCGACAATTCACTACTAAATTTCAAATATTAATTTCTGATCGATTAATCCAGAGTCCCTAGTTGTTACGGCATGCCTAGTAATCATATCGTTGTTTTGGCTTGTAAAACTCCAGAATGAAATTTCTGATCGAATGTAGAGCCACAGAAAGAATAATCCAACAGTATTACTCTTCTTATAAATTAACCAACTTATAGTGAATAATTGAATAAGTTTTTTATGATGAATTTGTTACAAACAGGCTTATACGAGGTTTTTAGAGCACATTAAAAAAACATCAGCTTCAGCTGTTCGAGTGTGGTATCGCTTGCCTGCTTTTAAAAGAAAGCCAGTTAAGTTGAAAAACCCGAGTGGTGTCCCGCTTTCGCACCGACGCCGCATATATGACTGGTACGCAGCTTGGGTTCGACGAAGACAAAAAAAAGTGGTTGATCCCTCTTATATAGGAATCGGTATAGAACACGAAAGTGAAACGTGTCTTCACAGAAGTAGTGTAATGTTTATTGCACATTGATATATAATGTCTATTGGTGTTTTGTGGCTAAAGCGCCCTTAGGCGTTGATGCACCCACGCTGACGCCTGGTGGCACGTCTCCTCCATCACGACTACCAACGTCGATGACCATGAGCAACCGTCGTGCATATGGAAGCTGCACTACGCTGCACACGCTAGCACAACGCGAAAGACGAAGCACGTAACTGACACACTAATACAACGCGCAAGACAAAGCACGTAACTGAATCGTCACCGAGTCAAATCAGCGCGTACAGCGCGTCGTAATTGCAGCCTCCGCGATCAACTTCAGAAACATTTTCAGAGCTAATTGCGGAGGCCACGCTCCGCTGTGCTGAGTACGGTGAACGCCACCTAGTAGTGCTTCTGCGAGAACGCGTTGGTAGTGCTTCTTGATGCCAGCGTCCCTTCGAATGCTGGCATCGAGGCGTCGTAGTGCTGAGACCACCGAAGCGTTCACTGTCGGTGCGCGTTAGTGTCATAATGCAGTACTTCTCTTTTCTGCTCGTAGGCGGCGGCACCGCCCCGAGCAAGAGCGCGGGTACACGGAGGAGTGTTAGATATATAAGGCGCGTCTGTGTAGCTCTCTGCAAATGCGTTTGTGGCGCAATGGGTTAAACGCTCGACGATCTATCGTCGCGGACCGAGAGGTCGTGGGTTCGATTTCCAAATTTTGCATGTTTGTGGAACTTTTTCTTCTGGTTTCTTTCTTTGTATTATGTTCGTGTATGTTCGTGTGACGTATTTCCGTGACGGAAATACGTCAGTGAAGTCTTGGTGGACCCCGGCATAAAACACTTTCGTGTTAAAAAAAAAAGAGAGAGCACTTCAGACAATGGTCGGTTACGCATGCGTGGAAGTGGAAAAGTTGGCGCTTGTTGGTACCTATATGAAAAACACTGTTCAAGTATTATAGACCACGTAGGACCTCTATTTAAGGCACCACACGGGGAGAAAACTCATTAATTCTAAACCAAAACCTACTAGCAGTCCTCCTCCTCCCCATCCTCCCTTTCTCGAAACATATATATGAATGAAATATCTAAGTAGCATAACACTTTTCTGGTGCCATACCAGCAAATGGTAGCACAAGGAGCTTGACATAGAGCTCATCAGGCTGCGCGCCATCCTTTCCACGTCGAGCCACACAACTCACCAATATCCACATCCTCACCCCGTATCACGGAGTAACATTAGAAGGAGCCGAAGCACCCCTCTCCTAAATATCTTGTGTCCTCGCCGAAACAAAATGTCACTTGCGCTTGAGCCTGGAGCCATCTTGTGCTTACATTCATCTATTGATACTTTACGTTCTGCGTCAAATTAAAGATACTTTAACAAATAATTGTTTATGTCACCAAGAGCTTGACAATGCACACGGGACGACGATTTACGTTCTGGTTCGACTCCCTGCATTTCCCCTTTCCTTCATCTCTTTCTCTCCTCTGTCTATTGGCGAAAGCATACATAACTCCTCTATCATACATAACTCCTCCTCTATATTACTGACTTTCGACATATTTTGTTCGACATACCACAGTTCAGAGCGAACTTAACCGACTCTTAATGTATCGGTTGCTTCAGACATTTGAACCTCAGTGCGAATTACGGTAGTCCTTTAATGCTTCATCTTATTTTTATTCTGCTGTTATTACATTTTTCAACATCGCAACCCTAGCGTCAGGCGAGAGCAATCAATATTTCGCACCTAGCACCGCAACCTTAAGGTAAACTTTAAACCCCCGGCGCTTATTATATTAACGCTACGACTCATTTAAAAGGCAGCCTGCAATATAGCGACAGCGCACTATTTCACACGAAAAGCTCCGCCCCGCCTCTATCCGAACCCGGGGAAAATGGTCCCTCACTAATTTCCACACACAAGCACGCTTCAAAAGCCAATCGCGGACAGCTCGCACGCCGCGCTGTTGACAAAGGAAGCGCGTCCAACTAGCCTAAAGCTGGCGAGGCACAGAGACCGCGTCGGCGCGGGAGCAGTCGGCCGGACAGCAGAGATCGCTATCCTGACGAGGGTCGGCAATGCTTGAGGCCTCCTCAGACTAGAGTCTCTCGAGTAAGAGCGGCGCTTTAGAGAGATGGCTATCTGAGCGAGCCAGCACCAAGAGACAGCACGGTTCGCACTCAATGACAAATGAACGCACTTCCACGGGAGCGCGCACGCGCCTATCTCCGGCGCTCAACGCGTCCAAGTGCCGCGTGTCATCGCGACTCAAACGAGAGAGCCAGTGGGCGGAACCGTGTTCGTTTGAGATATACAAAGTGGAGTGGCGGCACCATGGTTTTCCTGGCTTTGGCCTCTGAGAGTGTTACGTAAGGGGAAACTTTGGCCGCATCAGTCTGCATTCAAGGGAGATCTATACCGTCCGCGAAACGTTTTTTTTTTTTGCAGTCGTTAGAAAATTTATGGACGTCTCTCCGTGAAGTCGACGGAATTTCAGTTGTATGCCAGTGAATACACGGCCTTACACATCGTGCGGGGTGTCTACTGGCTTTCTGTAAACAGCATATTCTGAACTCAGGTACCGCAATAGATGAAATGTGTGAACATTCGTAACCTTTGTCGAGAGATGCCATACATATTTTGGTTTGAGAACAGGGCGAAGGCCAGATTTATAATAAATCATTGCGGACTGCAAGACAGACAGAGAGGAGAGAATTGAAGAAAAGCAAAGAACACGTCCGTTTTGCTACCCTGCACTAAGGGAAGGGAATAAAGGGTCGGAAATAAAGAGAAAAAAAAGGAGAGAGACCGCTAACTGCGTGCACACATGAATGGGCTGACCAAATTTCAAAACAATCGCAGCTATGATTTTAACTGAGATTCATAGCGCTAAAACGACATAAGGACGAGGAAGAACACGGAACGAGCGCTAACTTTCAGCGAATTGCTTTATTGCAGCTGGTAAGCATATATATACTCACTGGGAAAGGCACTGCAAAAGACGCACTGAAGGAAAAAAGAAAAGGAAAAAAAAGAAAAAAAAAACACAGTCAGGTAGCTATTATGCCAAAAAGTTCAAGCTCTTTCTTGGATAAAAGAATCGCAGTTAAACTTGTCGACTTGAGGCAGTGCAGTAATGCTGCGAAAGCGAAGCGCGCGGTCATAGTTCAAGAGAAGGAAATGAAGCATAGAAATTCGGGGAGGTTAACCAAGAGCAGTTATTGTTGGCTAACCTGCACGGCAGACGGAGGTAAGGAAATCGAAAGGGAAAAAGAGAGTAGCCGAAACTAAGCAAACCACGTAAGCAATCCAGCGGCAGTTTGGCAGCATTTTCAACGTCTATTATGCATGCATGTACGCATGCGCGTAATTACTTTGCGCGTACTGGCCTAGAACTTTCTGTTCTTACAGTTGACGATTGCCCTGTCTTGCAATGAATGTGCACATCACTTGTATCTTCGCACTATACACAAAGAAAGTATGTGATTGTCTCGTCATATTCTAATCTGTAGTACGTAGTCTACAGTCAAATTTCAGGCTTATTATAAGCCCTTAGCGAAAAAAAAAACGAATTGGCATGAAATTGACTCCTATTAGAACACGTGATATAGAGGTTATAAACAGGGATAAGGTACCTCAGAAAGGCTCTTTACCCGCTACGGTAGCCTTTCTGAGGCACCTTATCCCTGTTTGAAACATTTATATCACGTGTGCTACTCCATCTGTCAGCCCCCTTTTTTGATTTTGAATTCCTATTAGAAATGTGCCGCAACATAGCCAATATGTTAATCTGTTGATTATGTAAACAAGTTACTTCGTATCGCAAGTTTGATGTAAGTAATGTTTACACATAGCACTTTTTAAGTATCACGTATAGTGCATCAGTTTTGTTCGCTTTTTGACTGTCTTACAAGTCACTTGAACAGAGCAAAAAAGGGAGGACATTTATGACAATTACCCGCTACGGTAGCTCAAAGGTTATAGCATTGCGCTGCTTAGCACGAGGTCACGGGTTCAATCCGGGCCATGGCGGCGTCGTTCCAATAGAGGCGGAGTGTAAAAACGCTTGGGTACCGTGCAGTGTGTGCCCGTTAAAGAACCTCCAGTGGTCATAATTGATCCGAAGCCCTTCACTATGGCATCCGCAATAATCCACAGTGCAGTTTAGTAAGTTTAAACACCCCAAATTAGATTGCACTTTTTTTAACGACAACTACAATGAAGCTTTCCTCAGAGAGTAATGAATCAACCTCGGGTAAGCGATCAATTTTTCCGAACAGTTGCGTGTCACTTTAAGGTATTGTTAGATTTTCTATTTGACCCTTGTGATAGCTATGGAAGAGCCTCTTTAAACGGATTCCTGCTAACTTCCCGAACAATAATTGCGTAATTGCTGCTCATAATGCACAGCGTGAAGCACACATTGTTGTTGTCGCAGTGGTGGTGGTGGTGAAACTTTATTTCCAAAAAGGGTCCTGAAGGACACCAGACTGTTCGTCAATTGTTGTCGCAGTGATTTGTATTTATTAATTTATTTGCAATACTGCCAGTCTCAGTGAGACCAAAGCAGGTGGGCATTGTGTTAGACAGTTTTACAAAAAGAAACGAACAGCTCTTGCGTCATGGTAAAGTAAAAAAGAGAAGAAAAAAAAATCTACTCAAAGTGCTGCAAAAATGACCAATGACGATGATACAATACTTTTGCTTAGTATAACAATATCATCGAGTGACAAATATAGTATTACTAGAATTTATATAATTATAGTGAATAAATGAGCCATGTAATATTAGAGAAGTTATACAGATAACATAAAAGAGCGCAGAAGTGACCAGTTTGGGGCTTAAAATGCAGAAATTTCACGCGCCGCAATAAGTATTACAGTGCAGATGTGTGGGTGTGTTAAGTGGCGTTTTCTCTGTTGGATGCCTCTAGTAGGTGAATGAACGATGAAAGTGACGAAGAGGAAACTATCTCTGAGTTGAGAATATTCCATTCTTTGACCGCACGTGGGAAAAGTGAAAACTTGAACGTGTCATTGCGAACACTGTACAGTTTTTTTTGTTTTTTTGCGATAGACGTGATGTATACAAAACGTGCTTAGCTCGGTCTATCTTATAACTGTCGTGCATTAGTTGGTAGATTAATTTTAAGCGTGCATGTCTGGCCCTAACAGATAGCTTTTTAAGGCCTGCATCAGCTAAGAGGTCGGTAGGTGAATCATAGGGCCTGTATTTACTAAAGATGAATCTCACAGCTTTTCTTTGCACCTTTTCTAGTTTTTATATGTTAATTGATGTGTGCGGAAACCAGATGATGTTCGCGTATTCTAAGACTGAGCGAACAAAAGTGGTATAGGCTAGTTGTTTGGTTTGCTTCAGTGCAAGGCGTAAACATCGTCTAAGAAAAAAAAATATGCAATGCGACTGAGTTAATATTATTCAAGTGTAAGTTACATGAAAGGTCAGAAGTGAATGCCAAAACTATAGGTATTTGTGGTTATTTACTTTATTCAGGCAAGTGCCACCGAGAGCGTAAGAAAATTCTGAGGGCTTCTTTTTTGTTGTGAAGGACATGCATACAGATTCAGTGGTGTTATTTGACATTTGCCATTCTTTGCACCAATTGGACACCAAGTCCAGTGCTCTGTATAATATTAAGTGATCTGCGTAACTGAAGATTTCTTTATGAATAATACAATCATCAGCGAAGAGCTTAATGTCACATTAAATGTTATCAGCAATGTCATTATAAAGATCAAATATAGCAATGGGCCGTACACTGACCCTTGGGGAACTCAGGAGGTGACAGATACAGATATTTTCGGAAGGAGTGCTATCTAGAATAACATACTGTGTTCGATGCGATACAAACTTTTTTATCCATGCATTATTCTGGCTATCCCCAATCGTAGCCTCTAGTTTTGCAACTATTTTCACATGGCTTACGAAGTAAAATGCTTTACTCAAGTCGAGGACGATCATGTCTGTCTGGCTTCGATTGTTTAGGTTGAGCGCAAGGTCCTGCACCACTTCGCTTGGTTGTGTGACGGTTGAGAGGCCACTTCTAGAGCCCTGCTGTTGAGGTATTAATATATGTTCTTGCTCGAGAAATACAGTGATGGGTTTGAAGATAATATGTTCCAATGTTTTACAAGATGTACTGGTAAGTGAGACAGGCAAGGTATTGGTTAGACCATTCTGCATGCACTTTTAAAAACTCATTCGGGATATTATCTGCCCCATTATCCTTCTTGATGTCGAGATTAAGCAATATATTAAAACCTCCGGCGTTAGTTATTTTTAATGAATAAATGATTTTAGACGGACAGGATAGGGAGGGAAGTAGACCATTATCTGAAGCGCAAAATAAAAAAAAAAGTTGTTGAATGTGTTCGCTCGAGTCGTTTTTTCTTCTAGAGACCATTCAGGTGACGCACCTGATCCCGGGCGAAAGTATTTCCAAAACCTGTGTGGATTGTTGGTAATGAAGTCGGGGAATGTTGTGCCGAAGTAGTGATGCTTTGCATGTTTTAACTTTCCTCAGAAGTCAGCGAGAGCGGAGGTCAGTTGGTCTTTCACAGTTTGATTCGGCCCTTTTCTTTTAATAGTACGCTGAAGTCTTTTTAGTTTACGCTACGCTTGAAGGATCTCGCACAATATCCATGTTTTTTCCCCGTGATTTGCAACGTTTCATCGGGATGAAGTTAGTTGTGCAGCGTAGCACGATTGACTTAAATTGATGCCACAAAGTGCTGACGTCACAACACGTTTCTGAAGCTGCTTGGGGAAAAACATCAAACTGGTGTGCCAGGCGAGTAAGAATACTGCCATAATCTGCTCTAAGAAAATCAAGCACAGCACGCTCCAGGTTCCGCTTAGTTATGTTGCCTTCTAGCGAGAGCTTACATTTAGGTATGGCGTGGTCCAATATACCAGTGATTATAGTCACCTCAATTGCGTGAAGTTGGAAATAGTAACTTATGAGGATGAGATCAAGTATGCCATTCGTAGAGCCTCCTCAGCGAGTTGGCTGGTCGACTACCTGGTGAAGGTTTAAATTTAGCATTAGATCCGTAAGTGCTGCGGATGTGGCTGAAGTGTAGTGCATGGTACTCCAGTTCAGGTCTGGTAAATTGAAGTCCCCCATGAGGATCACTCTGCTGGTACGAACGTGGCACTGCATAAACTCCTACAAGGCAAGCACGCCTTCGGATCCACTAGTAGGGCTTCGATAGACGCAACCAGCAAAAATACCGGTGTCATTGCACAATATTTTACAAAATACAGCCTCCGCATTAGAGACTTCAGGGAGTGGAACGAATGAAACGTCATTCTTAAGAAGCAGGGCCACGCCGCCACCACGAGACAGCCCATCTTTACGAATAGCAGAGTAACCTCGAGGAGATATTTCGTGACTTGACATCTGGGGATAGCCAAGTTTCAGTGATGACCCTTATATCGGGATTGTGTTCCCGTAACAGTCCTTCCAGGAGTTCCACTTTGTTTGCTATGCTTCTCGCATTTATATTAGCAATGTTATAGGGTCTCACGTTTGTTTGAGTTCGGGTTGATGGACGATTTCTTTCTATAATGGATGATTTCTTTCTGGAGAAAAAAACGCTGTCGGCAAAGAGTAATGAATGAATGAATGAAATGCAAGTATTTTCAAGCACATCGAAAGCGAATTTCGCAGCGCAATATGTTTTACAGAATACTTATAACACCGTCGGTTATTACAGGGTAACTTTCCCTCGAAACAACATGCACCTGTTTGCTTTGTGACTTCAGCACACATCATAGCTTTCACCAACGCGAAACCTTGATCGATAATGTGACTTCGTAAGCTGCTAACATTAATCACAGCTTAAGGTCATGTTAAGATTTATTGGATGTTCAGAGATATAGCACCACATTACCTCAAAAAAAAAAAAAAAAACGACACAGACAGCTAGTTAGTTGGTTTCTTGGACCCAATATGAGATCTTGTTTATTTGGAAACGCGTTTTACTCTACCGCCACTGCCTCTGTACCTCTCAACGCCAAAGACGTATAGTAAGCCATGCGTTAGGCATAATACAAGTACTGAAATTTCTCGGCACAATTCAACTGACTAGTGCAGCTACCGCTACTGGGAAGGTTAATTTATATGTGTCATTACGTAATTTTTATTTATTTATTTATCGATAAGTACACCACAGGTTCCAATAGGAACATTGCGTGATGTGGGAGGAAATACAACAAAATTACATAAAGCGTAAACAGCCTACAGGAACAACGGAACGTTACTAATGACTATTAAAACTCTATACGATACTGAACACCCAACGTTTACAAGAAGTGAGAGTACAAATTCTCGCGGAATGTTTCATGGTTAATGATGGAAACAAGGCTATCAGGAAGGTCATTCCAGAGAGAGTGCTTTGGCTTGTGGAAACGCTGAGGAATTAAAAGCTTTGGTTCTACCAAATATTCGCATGAGGCTGAGTTGCTTATGAAGACGCCTAGAAGCGCGCAGTGGGGTTACAAGGGCAATTTGTGTTGTGTTGTGCCGTGAATGTATTTGTGTATCAGACATAACAGAGCGCTTGTTCTACGGGTACAAAAATGCTTTGAATGGAATCATGGAGGAAGGAAACCCCAGGAGAGGCCCTGGCCAGCACGAACGTATTGGAGAAGGTGTGGCGGAAGTCACGTGACGTTTTTCGTAAAGGAGCACTGGGATGTGTACCCCAAGTGTCAACGTTGCCATGACAACCGCGCTCCTGAAGCTTTCGCTGCTGCTCTAGGTCTCTGAAAAGTGAGATAAGACTTTTCCGCCGGTGTCTTTCCCGCAGCACCTTTTGTTCGCGAGAAAAGCTGACTTTGGAGTGTGGTGTGTAAGCTTGAAAGTTGTGTTTTGGGTCTGTGAGTGTGAGTGTCGTCCAGCAACAGATACACTCAAGCAATCACGGCGCGCGTCTTCGTTGTCTTCTTCAACGTGCCACGGAAAAACACAGGAGCGCGTCTGTTTCACTAAAACTGCTACAGAAGTTTTGTAGGCTTTGTTTTGACGCGCGTAAGGAGCACACACTTCCGGCGGCTCGTAACAATGCAAGTTAAATGTTCACGCCCATCTCCTCCGGCGAGCTGCAGAACCCCTGATTGGAGGCGCAAAGAGAAGTGGCACACCAACATGGCTGCACTTCCGGCTTCAAAAAAGTGACGTCAGGGCGTCTCCTGTTTTGTTTCCTTCCTCCATGAATGGAATAGACTACTTTAATTCTAGTAACACTAGAATGCCGGTCGTAGTTGGATGAGATGAATCTGGCAGCTCTGTTTTGCACTGGTTCTAACAATAAAATTAGGTAATATTGATGACATGACCAGATTGACGAGGTAAATTCAAGCTGAGGACGAGCGAAGGTGACATAAGCTAATTTGCGTGTGCTGGCAGGTGAGTGACTTAGGTTGCGACATATATAAACTAATGTTTGGGATGCCTTAGCGCATATGCTCATGGTATCGGTTTTCCTTGAAAGCTCAGACGGGAGACTTAAGCCCGAGTACTTATATGATGTGCCTGTGCCTCTGGAGAGTTGTCTATTGTGTAGGAAAAGTTAGAATTTGACTGTTTACGAGAAAATTAGACTATTTTTTCATCTTCATGAGTTGAAGATCATTAGCTAATTACAACACCAGGAATATACTAGCTTAAGATCGTTTTGAAGGCAGATGTGGTCACCAGGACTTTTAATAGCTCATTCTGCTTATAGTAATAGCTACTGGATTTAAATTTTAGCCCAATTTATTGGGGACTTCCAAAGGAGCTATTTGTAACGCCAAAGGCCGCGAAATGAAACAATGTAGCAGATCAGAAAAACTGAACACTTCAGTGAAAAGACAATCAATGAGAACAGCGTCACGTTCGGAGTCATGGCTAATGGTCCAAATATAACAAGCTTGACAAACGTCTCAGGTTAGCCTAGCGTGAATGTATGATGAAACAACGGTTTTGCTTTCAAGGGCTCTTATCCTGTTCCTGTGGCTGTTTTCCTTGTCGAAAAAAAAATAAACTTAAATAAAAGGGGAAATAGCGAGAGACATGGTTCTTGCATGGCGTCGACGTCAAAATAGCGCATAAGTGAAGCGTGAGGCTTGAAACTTAGAATCGCCAAGACGTGAAACTTTCAAACTTTAAAGCCCTCACGCTTCTGAGCATTAAAACATTAAGCGGCTACCTTGAAAATGTTGCAACATTGAGGCCTAAAAAACTTTCCGACTCGAATGTCATCCTGAAACATTGATGCTTTGAGTTTGGAGAAGGCACCTCGACATTGCACGCCGTTGTCTCAAGCTTGCAGCCACTTGTGTAATTCGTTCTTAGGGCTTGCGCTCGCACATGACCGATGCTGAGACATACTTTTTTCGTGATCCGAGTGACACGTGTACTTCTAAAGCCACGAATTATTTACGCCGTGTCTTAAGACGAACACTCACCAATCGTCACAAGGGGCGAGATCCCGAGGAGGCTAGACGCGTGATGTTCTTACGGAATACGAGAGAAAGTTGCGAAATATTTAGGACCAGTGGTCGCATTACTGTTTCGTAACTAGAGCGACAGTGGTTAGGCAAAGAAACTCTGAAACACCTCGCCGTCGACGCTTCAGTAACTTCTGCCTTCCAGGTTCACCTTCTCCAGCCATCATTTCAAGCGCGTTGAAAGAGGCTATAGGAATTCTCGGGAAAGCGAACGTAATGCTCTTTCATTGATATAGCTAATACGCGCTCTGCTTATGAAATGCAGCCCACCGAAGTAGGTACTCTGAAATTGGCTCCATTCCTTCTTCACAATTTCTACTTCTGAGCTCCTATTCCATACTAACTTTGGTGATTCTGTCTCAATGTGTGCGTGCGTTCGCTGATCCACTATGCACTGCAATAACTTTCCTGACTTCGGGTGTGTTGTATTTCTGCATTGAAGACAGTCTACTTTGACAGTTAAGAACGCACCTTCGAGCCAAAGCAATTGAACACGCTTGGAACACGTCTCTGCGACTTGATGCCCCCTCACGTCAACAAGAAGACTAAAAACAGCGCACATTATTTCTGTATTTTAGCTCTTTGTGTGTGTGAAGCTATGAAAACACAACGGAGCTTACATCAAACGCATAATTAAGACAGCGTTACTACGTATTCTTGGGCGCAGGTGACCTTCTCGTCTATTATTGAAGCATTCTGCTCAGCCGCCATGTTTAGACAACAAGGTATAGCCTGCATAGCTTTTTCACATCAGTACTGGCTTCGCAAAGCTGTCTCTATTGCCGAGCTTGTAAAAATTATAAACAGAGTTAGGATGGCCGCTTTCTGCATAGCCGTCTATGGCGGATATTCGAACGCAGCCTTGTTGTGTGACAGTCAGCTTCTTCTCTTCATGGTCTTTTACATACCGTCACTCCTTGCTGGGCATACGCCCTCACAATGCCTTGAATTTAACAGCGAAGCTGTTTAAGCAGGCCGTAATTTGTAGTTCGTATTAAGAAACTATGAAGAAAATAAACTTTCTTGCCGAGGCGGGATTCGAGCCCGTGTACCCCCGGTCCCAAGGCAAGCGTCGTAACCATTAGGCTATACAGCCACGCTTGCACAACATGATTTATGCGAACCATATGATTGCGTTCGAGCATCGTCGTCTTCGTCCACAGCTGGCGCGTTCGCACGCTCGTGCTCTGCGAGGTGAAGAGGTTTTGCGCGCTATGAGAGCGAAGAGAGAGAGAGAGAGACGCATTCACGGAGTGGGTCTGCTGGAACGCGTTGTCGGCATTGGAAAATGGTGTCGGTGTTGCAAGCTGCGCTATGGAACGCGCAGTGACGGTCGTAAGTCCGAGACGCGCAAAAAGAAATTACCATCATCATGAGTAATAACATGAAAAGTTCACGCGCATTTCCGGCAAATGCTGGACTACGATTTCCCAGGTTGGCTGTTTCACGCGTTGCGCGGCCGAGTGCGACGTTAAGCGTTTTCTTTTTCTTTTCTTTCTTACTTATTTTTGCTGGCGTACATGGATGTTATTGTCATTGTGACTCATAAAATAAAAAAAAACAAATCGGACGGGACCCATTTTGTGCCAGAATTTCCTTGCCTCTGATTCTCAAATTGCCAGTTTCGTCACCCACTTTGACCTTTCGCTGGTCAACGTCAGTGTTTCCTTGTAATTGCGTGGACGCAAGTCGGGAGCTATCTAAATTCATATTCGTAAGGGTCGTTCGCAGCAAGTTAAGCAATGGGGACGTCAGAGGAATAGCTGTTCCACTGAAGGGCAAGTATTGCAGTCATGCATCCAGCTAAAGGTTATAGAAGTTCTTATGAAGTTTTCTGTAAAACAGGAGCAAGAATTGGGGGGGGGGGGGGGGGGGGCAGCGCATTTAGAAGAAGTCCCTAGTTCACGCTAACTACACATACTTAATGACAGTAAAGAAAAGCCTTTGAAGTAAGAAACGTTTCCTGGCCGCATATTTGCGAGGTCTTGCATAGAAAAGCAATACAAATGCCTATCAAACTACTGCATACGTACTCATAAAAAAGGGGGCAATATAGCACAGTCGTTACTGCATCAATCGTCATTGGGCCATACTCAGGACAAAGAAAGAAGGACCTTCATGTCTCTCTCCAAATGCAAAAGTTTGCAACGCTGGCCTACTGGACTTCGGATGTCCTTCGGAAGCGCCCCAAATTAAACGTCAATACGGAAAGTGTTCCAAGTGCACCAAATGTCACATGTGATTCCCTTCAATATTGTGTCACGTCCTGACGAATGAGTAAAGAAAAAGGTCGCTCTGTATATGTCGTCATAGATATATTCATATCTCGGGTGCCTCTCGTGGTTCCCGCGATACACTTAATCTCCTCATTTTGGAGAGCCCATGGCGTCCTCGCACAACGCGCGTTACCACTTGAGGGGCTAACGTCTTCTTGGATCGAGGTGTATTACTCTCGATTAATGCCTGTACCGCATACTGCAATGGATGTGCGTCTTGACGCGGTCATACTTTCTTTATTTTTCTGAAAGCTGATCTGACTTGCTTGGCTTCCTCTTTGTAGCGTGTCCTTTTTTTTTGTGCGAGTGACGAGAATTTGGACATTATTTCTTTTATTTCTCAACGTTCTTTTATTTGCGCGACCTGCAGTGGTTTTCTTCCTGTTCCTGCTGCCATGCTATATTTTTTCCTGTGATTTACTTTAGTCTTTGTGATTGGTCATCTTGTTATTCCTTTCCTCTTCTGTTCTTTCGATCTTTCATTTCTATGTTTCTTTCCGTTCCTTCCTGAAGAGTAAGCAGGCGTTGTGCCTGCTTACCAGCCTGCTCCGTGCTTGCTCCTCCTCTTTCAGTTGTATATACGTTTTCGTTCCAAAATAAAAATAAAAATAATAATAGCAATAATATCCAGATCGAACAAACATGTTTGAATCTATGCTAAGCGAAGCTTTAGTGAAGCGGGCAAATAAATGCTTTACAACTAATGACGATGCGTACAATTTTGTTTTCGTTCATTCTATGGGCAACGTAAAATCTCACGCATTCATCCACCATAAGCGTAATATTTTATTCTCACGCAATGTTTATGTCTATGCACTACAGCGCTCACATTACGAAACGCAAAGTCCTGTTCAGGCGGATGCACAGTGTGAACCACACACGCAGAGATGTCACAATGACACAGACCGTTTGATACCTGTCGACGTAAGAATAGGGATGACAGATGTATGCAAAGAGAAGTGTGACACGCACCTAGCAACATTTAAGGACTCTGTACCGCTTCTGTCCCAGTAGGCACCTACGCATACTGGAGGATTGGCCAAGGATGAGCACACACCCAGTGGCACATACTGATTGGCGAACTCGTCAAGGAAACTAAATTAAATTTTAAAATCCGCTGTATATAATTTGCTACTCCATTAACAGGTCGGTGTGTTTTACAGACACCCGTGAACCCACATAATATTTCTAGATTTTACGTGTGAATTTATTTTTTGTTAAGCAGGACAGAGGTGCGCTTACTCGTGCTACCTTGTCGATCAACGTACAAGGGTTAGATAAGCCTGGTAGCTGGTACGTGTACTCGGTGCACATATAAAAGATGGTTGCAAATCGTGCTGCCGCTAATGCAACATCCCATCAATTTCTTATATGCTTCAATGGCCGGTGAATCACTATCAAAAACCTCAACAAATTGTGACGTCCGAGCCTGCCACGTCTCTGCAAGCAATGTGAAGTTAACACAGCGCAACAGAGCTAAAGATGATCTCGTGTCATCAGCAGTATCTTGTCTCATAGTTGCCAAGCAAGCTATATTGGCAGAAACTGAAATCCTACAGAGAATATTACAACATTAGAATAATATGGTAAAAGACCCTGTTCGTAAAAGGGCTTGGCGAACACAATAAACCTAGAGACCACACAAATAAATAGAGTTCTGCCTCCATCACAGCTTAAGAAATAAATGTTCCATGCCACCTTTTAAGAATCAATATACGTCAAACTACTGCGCACATTATAAGCAAAGGTAAACCCAACTTTATCAGATATCATAACAGATTTTACGTTATTCATTGCGCGTATAATCACAACAGGCGTATATCTTTCTATTTTTTTTGCATGTTCGAGGTACCATTATTGGCTGCCGAAACATCTCTACGTGTTTCATTTTGCGTTGCCGGGTATACGGCTTTTAACATATCTTTCTAGCGGTTTCTCTGGATTTCTTCGCTGACTCTTTGAGCTTATTCACTGTGAAAATAATTTCTGCAAAGTGGTGACTACGACGCAACAGTGGTCACTATTGCTCGCACAAAATAAGCACATGAATTGCAGCCGCAACGAAACAACAGCTCTGACTCAAATGCATAAGCGCTCAGCAACGAACTCTGTGACAGGCATTGTTCACACGTTATAATATGGTCCTAATTCACTGGGCCAAATTACCCATTTGGCGGACTTGTCTACCAGCACAAGAGAAGCAGCGGAGGAAGAACTAGCATTCGAGATCGTATATCAGAGCGAAAACTACCCGGCGCGAGCAACAATAAAGGGTGAATAACACAGTTAAGTTTTCGACGCTTACAAACTTGTTCTCACGTGTTATTACTCTTTTATAGAGCAACAAAACAGGCTGGCAAAGTACAGAAACTAGATGTCGACTGAAGAAACCGCACTTGCCTACGTAATTCTGTAGATAGCATGGAGGTGGTGCTGATAAGCGAGCACTGTTGAAGGTGCTCTTCGTAGCGCACTAACCGACTTCATTAACAATTGGGGAAAGCCATGACTCAAACTTCTCACGAAGGACAACTTCCACACGGAAGACACAGAGGTGACATGAGTGGTTCATTTTCTATTTAACTGGTCGGAAGACATATGCCTCGTTTTCACGTGCGAAGGATTCATTTTTCTAAGTCTATGCAGAAATGGCATGAATGCAAAGCACCGGGTCATTTAGCGCATGAACGAGTAACATTTTACAGCGCTGATTGCATTTAGGATAAGAAAAGAAAGAAAGAAGTTACCCGATTACAGGCGATATTCATTTCTTCGTTTCTCTCGTGATAATTAGAAAAGATAAATATCCATACAGAGAGTATCGGTTATGAAACGACGACACAACATAAGCAAGCAGGCCAGAAGAAACTTCTCTGTCAAAAATTAATGGCATAAGAAACAACGCCATTTTTTTTTCACACGTATCCACGCTTCACGCGACGCATACCGAGCTGATGAATGCTTCCTCGTAACAAAAGATCCTGCTCGCAAACGCAACGGTTTCTCCCTTCTTCCCACGCACCAACAAACATGACTCGAGCCTGCAGGAAAGGTTGGGCAAAATGCTGGGCGAAATGCCGTTTGCGCCGTTTTCTGAAACAATTCCCGGCGACGCATCTTCCATTCATTCGGCCCGTTCCACCAAACAAAACGCGAAGGAAGGGGTGTCTCGTTTTTTCGTTCTTCTTCCACCGTAAACAGCCGAAAGAAAACGAAAGTCAGCCGTACCGGAAACTACACAGCACCAGCAGTACGCATTGCGGGGAAACAAGATTCGAGCGAAAGAGCAATGAAATTTCACAAGTTTTACTGTCACATACTTGCGCTCATAAAAGGCAAGGACCATTAACCTTGGCTTTTAACTTTCGAACGTAGCAACCTGCACTGCGGCAATGAAACAAATGCAAGAGTGTGTGAGACAACCACCAGAGGAAAAATTTATTGAAAAAGAAACACGAAACGTCTGCTTACTTGCAGCTTCAGAGCACCCATCTTTCGATTCTCGCCCCGAGACAGCCATGCCCCCACTCATTTCTTTTGTGTTTACCGTCAGCTTATCTGCCATTACTGTTAGCGAGTTCTGTGGCACGGGCGTCATATTTGAAAAAGAGGCAGAAAGGGCCGTGTAATTTGAAGCAACACAGCCGTTTTGCACGGCCATATTATATTTGTGGTGCAAATAGCGCGCTCCCTTTCCCTTTTACAACTCGGAGTATTGTTTCACTGGTCCAGACGTTTCATAAGCGTAAAAAGGGGGACAATGGGAACTAGCAATAAATTCAGGCAGAACGTGAAAGCTGCTTTCCTTCCAGCTTTTTTTTGTTTGTTAGCTCCCCAGATCTATAAATACATTATCAGCAAATAGTGAAGATAAGAAAATTAGCCGCTTTCAGTGATTCCTCTGGTTCTAAAGTCATTTACTGAAATAGCAGCTTATCTCAGCGGACACCGCCATGGTTTTGTTGTCATTGTTTGTGGTCATCATCGCCGTTGCCGTCGATGTCCTTTCATTCTGTCACTCATGAGCGCTATGTGGGATTGGCCGAGAAATGGGTGGACATAGGAAAACGGTAACATCAACTAAATTAATTTGCAAACGACCACCATTCCATTGAATAACTTCTTTGCATTGGACACAAAGTTGTCTTCGTCCGCTACACTAGCACCTGTTGTGGCCTGCGAAATACACATAAAGAAGCCACCGCTCACAGAGTCTGTGTAGTGCGCAAAAGCTCTGAGCCGATAACCGTACAACAATGAGTGTCCAACTGGAGGATGTATATTATCAAATTGAATTCAGTCATTAGTGGTTTATATGTGGGTAGTAGGGTTTATTATTGCCGCCACTTTAACGTTTTCTGTAAGGCTTGACCGCTGCCGGAGCATCAAGTCCAAGGATCAATAGAAGCCTTTATGCATGTGCTCTTCAAAAGTACCGAAAGTTGGGCACGTTGGTTTGCATTCATATTTAAGAATATCTAATAATTGCGCTGCCTGGTACTGTCTTCCATATGTGTGCGTTTTTGTCACCTTGCGAGAGGGTGTCACTTGTTCAATAGTTCGTAGAGCGAGATACTGTCACTAGTTCGTTGGTCTGCCTATGCTACCCGTAAAATAACCAAGCTTGGGCCCTTCAATAAATAGCATGAAATACAAAGAAAAGCAAAAATAGCGCAGTGGATAGCATGGCCGCGTTTTATTATTTTTATTTTCTTACATGATAGCTGATGTTGGCTCACAAATGCAGCGCCGGCTACTCCTTGGCTTTTGAATGGGTGGTGCAGTTGCGTATATAACATTGTGTGCTTTTTGCACATTGTTTTGTAGAAGAAAGAGTAGAGTAACAGTTCATGCACACACAATGACTTTGTTATAATGCAGTGAAATAAACACTACGACATTACAATGAAACTCTCGAAGCAACAATGTCGACAACAACCTCACATACGTATCGTAGCGACGTATCGTAGCGACGTTAGAAAAAAAGTTCTCAAGCAAAAATGCGAACCACACTAATATCACGTATCATGCACAGCCACGGTATAAATAAAGATAGCTCTTGTAAATGAAACATTGTACATGCGTTAATAATTCCCAAATATGACGCTGTCTTTAAGAATTTTCAGTAAAATTAAGCGCGTTGAGTGGTTTACGGTCTAATGTCATTAAAGTCAACTTAAGTCGGTGTCTTGGTGTGCTATTATGTGGGCATTCCACAAAATGGTAATCTCTTCTTCTACAAACACACAATCACATTGCGAAGTTTCCGTGTGGCCTATTCTGCGTAAGAAGCGTTTTGCTAAAGCGGTGCCCAGCCATAACCGATGAATAAGAGTTTCGATGCTTCTATGTTTATCTAAAGTTAATAGAATGTTGAACTCAATAAGCGGATGAATGTGAAAAAGATCGGATCTCTTGAAGGTTAGATTAAAATAGGTGTTTTTACATATTTGAATCATGTTGCTTTCATAATAAAGCGCAGTTCACTTCCTGATAGTGAGTGGGAAATCATAATCTCTTTGATGTCATGCTGCTGCATTGGCTGCTGTGTTAACAAGGATATTACCATGTCCCTGTCCTGAAATACTTTTTCGTGCCGTGCTTGGTTTGCCTTTGTGAGCTCTTTGAGCATCTCATAAATTGTAATAGCAATTGTTCTTCTCATATTTGTGCTGCAAAGCGATGTGAATCCCAGCTGGGAGTCACTGAAAACTGCATGCTTTTGTACCTCTCATATGGAAGTTACAAATTTTGCCGCATGAATGATAGCGAATAGTTCCGCGATTGGGATCATGTTGCACGTGATTACTTAACCCGCTTGCTGAAATGCGATATAACAAAGGCTGAAGCTGATGAATGTGCTAATTGGGGCCATCCGCGTAAACATCTATGTAAACTGGATACCCTGTAACTGTAAACTGTAAACTATATACTTTTCGCGTGGAGCCCAGTGTAGCTACCGATCGAGTATTACTCCAAGGAATCAATGTTGTGTGGCATTTATTAAATACTATCTTCACAGATTTAAATGGAATTATTTTAACTGGTTCAAAGTGAAGGGCAATTCAACTGTTCTTTAGAGCATGAACCTGGAAATTCGCTGGAAATTCTTATAATGCACTTAAAGCAGAACCAACTATCCCAACTTTCAGATCTAAACGCAGCACCTTCTGGTACACTGGGCCCCTTTCTCCCTTTTTGTTTTTCTCTTAATTATTCGGTCAAGCATCTCATTGTCCTGACTACCTGCTGTGCGCACGTGTACACCCTCGTCCTGAACCATGGACTCGTCCTGCCCGAAATTTAGGCCCTCATCATTCCGTGTTGTCCATCATCGTGGCATGCCACAAGGATTATAAAAATACCCGTTACGAACTTTGGTGACAGTCATCCTTAAGAAAAAAGACAGTGTCTTTCTGTCGACTTGGTTTCCTTCCATGGTGTTTTTTTTTGTTTCGCTGGAAGTTCTTATAATACCCTCAACTGTTCTGGCGTATGATAGAGCGACCCCTCACATTGAATTAAAATACCTCACAACATTTATACCTCCTTGTAATGCCCAGACCCCTTTGCCCAAACACGTGCATCATCAGCATAAAGTGGAGATCGTAACCCAGACGGCAATCTTCTTTGTAAACCTGCCATGACGCAGTTAAAAAAGAAAGGGCTTAGTATTCTGCCGCGTGGTACTGCTCCCTGTTTACATTTTGTTCAGCGTTCATTCCTTTCACTCGTTTGTACGAATATTTTGCGATCTGTTAAGAATTTAGAAATCTATCGCAAAGATCTGCCGGACACTCCGAGCTCTAACAGACTAAGCAGACTGTGAGCGTGGTTGATGGTGTTCAACGTCCTTTATATATCTAAGAATACCGCTATTTCCAAGTTCCCGCAGGCACATTCACGTTCCCCATACTTTGAAATATCTATTCCGTTGTGCTGTTTTCTGAAACCGGGGAAGTATTCAGGCAACACGCTTATTTACATGGTGTCGGGCGTGAATCATCTGCAGTATTTTACGTAGACAGCTTGTCAAGCTAATAACAGGGCGGAAACAGTCAAAACACAAGTGTGTCTTGCCCGCTTTCAGAGTTGGGTTGATACAAACAATTTCCCACGATTCGATTTTCTCCCGTGCATAAATCATTAAATATGCCTAGACAAGCAGCTCTACCAGTCGGCCTGAAATTCCTTCGCAAACTGCGCGTAATGGCATTCGTTGCAGTCAGCATATTTTTGGCGATGTGACGCAGTTGCACATTGCAGCTCGCTTACGGAGAATGCAGATCCTATTTGAGCATGTTGTGCAGAATAGAAAGCACCAACTTTCTGTTCAGCCAGCGCGAATGAATTTTTAACTTCCGCACATTGGAGTATAAATCCAGGTCGAGAATTAAGTTGGCAAAATTGTTCTGCAACCCCCATTTCCGGGGTGTCGCAGGCTACTGCAAGAGCATGAAAAGCGTAGCTTTGTGTTACAGGGCTGCTCAATGCATGATTTACTAGTGAACTTCTCGGGATAGATGTGTTAGGAGACAACGTGCCAAACAATTCCCGCCTGCGCCACTTATCTAATTTCTGTATGTGCCTACGCATGATTTTGTGGATTTTTTGGAGCACCTGTGTATGCTTCTAAACTTTCGCTCTCTCGGTACTCGCTTTCAGACAAGCGTGTGATGGCTCTGGGCTGTTAGTACTGTCCGACAACCGCAGCATAGTGTTTGAAAATGAGAACATTTTTTGTGCATACGTTCATATTACCTTGCGAAAATTCAGTTAAGCCTTCAACAGTCGATATGTTCGCGTATTTGATTCGAACATGGCAACGTTGTTGAGTGCGCCACCGAGAAATGCAATTTGACTGTTTTAAATGATGGATCACCAACATTTCTTCGTGGTTAGCAGCATCAAGTGGTATAGAACGTGTCCTATGGTCCCAGAACCTTGTGAACGATGTAAAGAGACGTGGAAACAGGCTGAAACGATCATTTTACTATCCTTGTGAATAACCCATGCATGCACAATTTGGCTAACCGGCGCCACACCAGACTTACGAATTGGCTGGTCTTTCGTGCCCCGACTTAAAACTGAAGATTGGTGTAGGGGCATGCGTTCTATCTTAAGCAGTGATAGTGCGCAGAATATTATTTTTTCTTGCCATATGTGAGGGGGAAGAAAACTATGAGAAGATGACCTTGTGAAATCGGCACGACGACACAGCAAGCGAAATTGAGAGTTTTTAACTGCTGTCTCAGTAAAAAGAACATTTCTGTATGACAGACCTATTCTCATTTACGAATTTTTCTTTGTGAATAGACAATTCTCTAAACCCTTCTTGGCGCAATAACAGCATACCTTCTTTAGGGACACAAGAGTTAGCCTAGTTCTTCTCCGCACACCCTATTGTGCCTGATTTCGAAAGCTCGAAACGACTTCCGCACTTCATGACCAGGTCACAGTTAATTATGGCAATCAAAATGAACGCCCTATTTCCCGACACAAGGTCAACGCCACGTCATCGCGGTAGCTGAGTGGCTTTGCCATCCTGCTCCAGAGCATGAAGTTGTGGGTTCGATTCTCTGCCCTGGTGGCGGCATTCATACGAGGCCGGTATGCTAGAACACTTGTGCGCCAAACTTTCGGTGCATGTTAAATAACCGCCTGCAGCCAACAGCATCTTCCTGCTCCGCCTCGTCGTTAAACTACCAGCCTCAGTCGAAATCAACAAGGACCTCCCGTTTTGGCTACCCTGGTAGCCAAACTGTGACTTTCGGGCACAAACACACACACACAAAAGAAAGGGTTCACCCCACACTCCACAAAACGCTGCAAACGCCACGCGATGGTACACGTGTCCCATCCTCTTTCCTTTGAAATATTTAAATTGTCGATGTCGAACTGCCGCGTGCTCCACCGGCGCTCACCTGATCATTGCCTTGTATTCCTCAAATTCATCAGACAGACAATCTCTGCAACGTGCGCTGCATTTGTGCCACGACTCAAGCTTGAAAGTGCGCGACATTTCTGGACCATTAAAGATACACAGTATTTGAGCATTGCGGGCACTTCTGATATCATTGAAAGCCATATCTCTTAATGATAACTTATGAGAAGTTTGCGCGTGTGTGCGTCTTTGCGGACGCATGTGTCGTGGGTGTGTTTGTGCAATCACTTCCTATACCATATCTTTCACCCAACGCCTGGAGTAACATGCCAGGCCATCAGCCAGGCAAACATCTCTAGCTTTTCAATAATGACAACATCACATTCTGTCTCCTTTCATAAAAAAGCGGTTTATTTATTTTGTGTTTTGAGTAAACGGGCCCTCTTGTTTCTGAGAAGGCATTGCATAGTTCCCCTCGTTACGTGATCCTGTTAAGACACGCAATGGTGGCAATGCTTTCTAAGACCACATCAGCCGTGCTGCTAGATTTCCAAGGCCACGAAGAAACTGCTGTTATCTTCTTACTCTTTAGTGTGAAGAAGTCTTCAGCTGTCACAATAACCACAAATGATGTGCGAATATATTTCGACCATTCTTGTCTTCAGCAGCGAACAAAAAATATATAGCTGATAACATCATCAAAGGACAAAAAGGACCCGAGTTCCTTCCACGGAATAACGCACTCGGTGGAAAAACGCCTCTTCTGCTAAGAAACTGATGCCATTGGAAGAATTATGCAATACGTACTCGTAGAAGGATTATCGTATATAATTTACTTTGATTTGCAGATCCTTACGAGTTGAATGTTGAAGAAAAGCTTTGCAATCAAGTCAGCCGGGTACGAACTTTATAGTACATTTCTCTCCTACAAAGCTATTAGCGACATCGATGTCGAAAGATCCCCAAGATGGTAGTCTAATACAGTTAACGTGAAGGTTAACGGTGAAAAAAGAAAGTGTTCTAACTTCGCCCCATTATAGTGCACGTGCCACTCTTCTTCAGATGAACGTTTCACATTGCAAAACAGATGGTGACGTATGTGTACCAAAGAACACTCGTGAGCCCGTCAACATTTACTCGCCAATAAGAAGCGCTCGCTCAATATAAGTGCTATATTAATATCGCACGAAGTCCACATGCCCTCAAGTACTCTGCTAATGCAGCTTTCTGAAGGCAAGAAGTACACTTGATGCGCGTAATTTCGCTCTATTAGATAGCGATATATTTAAGAGCACCTACAAGTGAAGCACACCATAGGATTCCCATGCTCGCTGCGATGAGTGGCAGAAATACTGCGTGCTTTCAAGCGGACTGCGCTCACTTGATCTAAGAAAGTCCGTTTCAACCGTCGAGCGAATTCCGTATGGCATTTACGAAACGCGCTCAATACGCGGCGTACACTGCCTTCATTTTGTGGATACGCAAAATACGAGAAGAAAACTTGCGGCACTTGAGTACAGCGAGTGACCGGAAGCCACTGGAGTGATAGCAGGGCGGGTGAAGGGAGAGCAAAAGCGAAGAAAGCAACGCTCACGAGAACGAAGCTCAAAATTTGCATTTAGAAAGCATTCTCCGACTGCAAGTGCATTGAAGCCGAGGTCGCTTTTTCTTCAGACTCCTGTGTTGCTGTTCGTTAGGGGCGATTGCACGTTTGTTATTTTTATTTTGTACAAGAACGCATTAGTAAAAAAATAATAAAAGAAGACAAACATTACGCTCTTATGTTGTATCTAACTTCAGTCATCTCGCTTAAAATGTTATTGCTAAAAGTGCATTTCTTTTTCTTTCCTGGCAATACAATTTCTGCATACGTACTGTACATATTAATCTTGTTTGTCTTCAAGGAATTTTATTAACAGTGCTAAACAGTGCCCATACAAAAATTTTAGACGCAAATACTTTTGACACGTCGTATCACTCGCATCGGGCCCGCACCTTTAACAACCCTGCGTTGGTTATGAACTGAAAGACTATTATACGAGTAGCAACAGCATCAAAATTGCGCTACTTTTTTATCGTTCTCTTCTTCTAAGTTCAGCAGCTCGAGAGATCAATTGCATAGATTATCTGTGATCTTCACATGTTTCTTGAGGACATGTGAAGTTGGTGAAAAGTAGCGAGTGATTAGCAGAAACTCCCGCTTTGCATGCTGATTTTTCTTCCTTTGTTCACTCGCTTTTCTTTCACATCTTATCCATTTTTGTATCCTGTTTCAGTAGGAATGGGCAATTCATAAAATTTTCCTGTTTCCTGTATACTTATTTATTAAAGCTCACGTAATTTTACTTTCCCCTTCTATCTCAATACTTTCTCGCTTCCAAGCCGCTTAAGCACCGGGAAAGCTTTTTTTTTTTTTCTTCTTACTACCGCAACACGACCTCTCTTCTTCGAGACGCTCGAACCACACGAGGTTGTGGCTTCTTTTTATTACGATATACGATTATGATTAGTACTTGGCCTTCCATGTAACCCGTACAGATAGCTCGGTATCGTGGGAACGTGGGCATGTGAGGTGGCGGCCTTAGTTACTGCTCTCGTATCACGTCCTCAGACTGCGCGGGAAGCGGCGACTGCTGACTTTTCGTGTTCCCCATGAGGCCCCTGTTTACTGCGACTTGATTCCATGGTGGCAAAAGAGGAATGCGAGTTACCGCAATACGCAAGGGTACCACCGTGGCGTGTTGCGCGCGGTTTAGCAGCCTGTACCAGTTTCACTGCTCTATATACAAATTACTGAACATTCAGCACGTCTCGTCATGCATAAACCTGTTATTGGAGCATATTCATCGAATGCTTAGAAAATATTGAACATGCGCAGAACTAACATAAGGGGAGGCTTTAAAAAACGATTACTACTGCAGAAACATATTTCATGTGCGAACAATAAAACGTTGGGTTGTTTCGTTCATTCGTCTGGTAATAGTGCCTGCAAAGAAAGCATATATGTAAAAGTGTAACAGCCTCCAAACGAACATTTCCGGTGAGTGCAGAGTTTTGCTATTGGTCCTAGGGCGATGATGTTGTATTTTCTATTTCGCTCAACTGAAGAAGCTCGTGCTTCCCGCTGAACATTCCAAGGCCTTCATCTTCTGCAGAAAGCGCCTTCAAAGCGGCAAGCTTTGAAGGCTTTGAACACAGGGCTCTTTAATGAATGCCGTCGCCGACACCCGCTCCCCACAGAACCAAGTGCAAATACGTTACGGTATTAAGACGCACTTTCTAAGCGCCATTTCTGCGGCCTATGTTGTAGGCTGTCATAAGAGCATATGAGAACAAAATGGCGCCCTCCATGCGACCATTAGCAGAAAGCCCTCTCCCCTCGGGAAACGGAAACGAGCCTTATCTTGCGTCTCGTCGGAGGGGTTTCGTCTATAGGGACGCATCCGGGCTGGCGTAGGAAGAGGCAGGATGCAATGGTGGCTGCAGAGACACAAGCGTCGCTACACCGGGGAAGGCTTATGTTTATGGGGCCCACTTCCACAACTTCTGTTTGTGCCCCTTGCTCAAGGGGTGCCCAATTCTTATGGATTCTTGCTTACTTATTGTACCATGTATATAGTGAAGCATGTTCGTAGAATGTATCGCACATTCCTATCCAAGTATTCTCAGTGCAGCTTGTCGATTTACTTTGTTTATTTGGGAGCATTTAGAAACGTTATGAATAAATTATTCAATGATTAAAGAATGAAAGTACAATGTGAACATCAGGAATATATTGGGATTCCGGGCTGCGAAATACCTATGCTCATAATCACACGTTGCTGGACGTAACATTCGCTCGTTCCATCTTTTTGATTCACCATGTTACACGACACAAAAGTAAGCTGTTATCCCTCCAGAACTCCCTGCGCATTCTGAGAGGCATAGCCATGAGGCCACTCCTTCTCGTCCCTCTTGCAGGTTTATAAGTCTTTTTTTTTTCAACATACTGCTCTGCTACAGTATTCCCGCACTGCGGCTACTGCCTCGAACTAAATTTATTGAGAATTGCAAGCGGCAGCACTCCGAATATGCCTGGAAATCCCGAAATGTACATCTACAACCGTTTTGTGATGCATGATTTCTGCCATTCTCCGTTCTTGAGACTCAGAAACACCCCCGAACTAGTTTTCGGCACGTGACCTTAGACTGCGAACATCTTTTGGCAGTGATCTCGTCTGCGCGAGTGTCGGATCACCTCCCGACAAGTTTTCAGTCTCCTGTTCTAGCAGAACAACCACCGTGACAGTTTTATCCGCGTAACGCATCTACAACAGTCCCAGGAATCGACAAAAAGTAATGCCTGCTCCAGTCCTTTCATTTTTTTTACATTGGAACACATGATGATGGACTACGGTTATCGCATGCAAGTTTACGTCGAATTCTTCGTGAACCATGAACAGTCAGCCACAGGAATATGAGTACCATCGACTTGGTTCTTCCTCAAGCAGAAGCTGTGTCCTTGGACGTCGCCTACTACAACTCAGCTGGCAGCCATCAGGGTGGTATTTCGACAAGAATGTGATCAGCCTGCCGAAAAGTAATTTTCACCCACTCACTCTCATCCCTTGGTATCATCAAAAGGAGCTCAGATCAGCGCAGTCAACTACTCTGTGACGAGGGAAGGTCACAAGATCCGCCAACAGTAGTTACCTGGATAGTGTGGTGTTATAGGAAACATTAAGACATCATTAGTAAGGAGGTCTTCTCGGTGAAACACACTACAGAGATTCCATCTTCCTGTGAAGGTATCATAACTCTCGTCTCACATATCGGATGGCGAACGCATATGGCTTTTTATCCTGACAGCCAGTAGGTCCCTGTTTTCGATATTGACCGCCAGTGCAGCTACAGCTTTCTCTGGGTACTGAGCAATCACACTGAGGGCGTCGCTCATCGGTTGAGACTTCATGTAGCCTACACAAGTAGTTCTTTGTCCTAGAATGGGCCACTCAGTTCGCAATTCTGCACTGCGTGCGCACTATCTGGTGGTATTGAGCCCATCTTGTGTCACCGTCGTGGGTCTAACCTATTTAATCGCCTCGACTGCACGCGAAATCGTAGGTTCGGCTATCGTTACTCTCACCAGCCATGCATGTAGTCCTGCTTATTTCAAGGTGCTAAAATGTTGCCATTCGCTTCGCAAACCCGGAGCATCTTGTTTGTTTCCTATGAAACACGCCCAATGCTAACTCGGTAAGCTCCGCAGCATGTTCGCTGTACCACAGCGCGAGCAAAAACCTTGTTTAGTATACGAGGGAAAATATAGACCAGTGATATCTTGGGACCCGGGGACAAAAGTGGGGCCGCAATGCGAGCCACGAAAGCACTGCTGTTACACTTACCACCGTCAGGACTTTTTCACATTCTTTTACTTTCTCTTAGTCATGTGAACTTGATTTGTTTATTTATTTTTTATTATTATGCTCTCTTTATATTCTTCTATTCTTCATGTCTATTCAAACACCTCACTTGAAGCAGCAAGTCCTGAATGTAGTAGAGTTGACATGTTCTGCCTCCATCGTAGACCATTTCTCCGTCTCTCTATGAGGTGGAATTCTAGCATTGCGCAAAATAAAGCAGTTATTCGTACGTGCCAGCACGACGCTTCATCCTGCCGCCGTAAGTCTTGCGTCATTTCAGGCTACATTCACAATTTCAGGCTAAGCACACATCTCTCGTTGAAATCGCAAGGTCTATAGTGGAATTATCCTTTCCTCTACCTCTAAATGCAGGTGAACCGTCATTCAGTACTTGCAGATCATTCTTGATAATAAACTCGTTAATTTCTGCGCCACGATTGTCTTGCGGAACTGCGGAGCAAGCGGGCATTATTGTTGCACTGAAATACGTGCGAGAGGAGTTCACCACACCAAAGATGGTCATATTTATGGACTCGATCCCGCGCTGCACTTAGCAGATTACAACGCAGTCAGGTTGATTGCCCAATTGTGCGCACCATTACTGACTCTGCCAACAAAATTTTATCACGGGGGATATCTCTCGTTGCTCAACGGATACCTTCGCACGTAGGGATCGCCGGAAATGAAGAGGCTGATCGACTGGCTTCAACTTGCACTCATAACGACTGTGCTTGCCCTGAAATTTTGCGCAAGCTTGATGACACTCGTCTGCTGATTCGTCGCCACCTACTCAAGCAGTATCCAGACCAGCGCGTCGCAAATGGAACGTTCCCGGCGCGTGTGCGCGGCCGAGGCTTGCCTCGTCGCGCTAGAGCGCAACTACTCAAGCTAAGGGTTCGCTGTGTGAACTGTGCGCGAACGTTTATACAGACAAGGACATGTGACCAGTCCATCGTGTACGTCTTGCGGTGGCTGCGAGACACTTCAGCACCTGATATTGGAGTGTCCCACTTTAAGTGCGCAACGCATATCGCTTGTGAGGGACTATCATCTCCTTGGCCTGCGGTGTACGACACTAGACGAATGTTTATACCCCAGTGGTTGTGCGTCTCGACGTGACCAAGCTCATCGCGCTCTCCTTACTTTTCTAGAAGCAACCAACCTAGGGGCATGTTTGTAACCCAGCAACTATTCCTTTTATTTTACATTCTTTAGTAGCGTGACCTGCAGGGACGGGCCCTACTGTAAGTTGTACTTTATTCTTTGAGATTTGTCATCTCGCTCTTCCTTTCCTCATTTCCTCCCCTCCTTCCTATCTTTCCTTCTATGTTTCTCTCGTCCTTTCCGAAGAGTAGGCAGGCGTTGTGCCCCTTCTGGTGGCAGTTGCCAGCCTTGCTCCTCGCTTTCTCTTTCCTGTGTATATGTTTAGAAATAATAATAATAATAATAATAATAATAATAATAATAATAATAATAATAATAATAATAATAATAATAATAATAATAATAATAATAATAATAATAATAATAATAATTTCAGGCTAAATTCTACATTGGTCACGGCAGCATTTTTAAAGAAAGTAGATAATAACGGAAGAAAGAAAACACCGAAACAAATTACAGGATAAAGTAAATGGAGTCGGGCGGGGAGAGAGGAGGCGTACATTATCACTTCCCGCTCGTTCCGCTGCCGGACGTGTTGCGATTGCAGAGTCGGTACTTAAGAGGCGCTGCTTAAAACAATCTAGATTGGGCTGGTGACAGACTGGGACCATGTGACACTTGCTGACGTCATCTATCTCTGAATATGACACTGCGGCACTGCGTTAACCCAGAACGAACCTGAGGAAGGCTGACTGTGTGAAACTGTGACATTGTACGTGCTGCATAAAGGGCTGCCACTGTGTGACACTTTGACGAACTGTCACAGTGCCCACGTAAATAGAGAAGAAAGTTGGACGCGCTCTTGTTTTGACTCACCCGTTATGCCAATCTTTCCTTTCTCTAGTAATGAGTTACGCCGTCTGGCCCAGGTGACGAAGATGGAGCGTCAGCTCGGGTAGACTTCTTGCCTAGTAAGGTGGCTTCTGAAGTGCGATACAGAAAACATGAAGTGGGCGCGTTCTGTAGGTAGTGCAATAGTTAACTGGTCGGTTCCCAGAGATTGCGCGACGAAAAAAAAAAGAAGTGCCAGTCCCGGAATATTCATGATCACGTGAATCACGTGTCTCGCACAGTCGCGTTTTCCTCGTCTTGCTGATTTCCAGAGCAGGCACGCAATCGCTATGCTGGAAAACGTGTTTAGAAAGACGACCAGCTTTGCACAATCTCTGCGAAATCTATGCGAATCGGATTCGACGAGGACGCCATCACTCAGATTAGTAGACGCTCGAGCTAACGTGTTAGCCTGTTCGTTCCCCAGCCGCAGTCACGTGCCCCTTGAGAAACATGTAACATGTCTCCCTGGAGTCAGTGACCACGCCCGAGTTTCTTTCCGAACCCTCCGCATGAGCGATCGCGATCGCCACTGCTAACATTTCGGCCGAGGTGGGAGAGCCCGCCATGGTCGACGCGGTAATTTGCTGCTGGCTGATCGCGTTCACGACTGCCAGGGCGTACCTCCTTTGGTAGCGCAGCCCGGTAGCCTCTGCATACGCAGCTGCGTCCGTGTAATACGTATTGTACCTAGCGTTATTGGAGTACATCGATCGAATATGTTGTGCGCGTGCTTTGCACCTTTCCTTGTTGTACTCGGGATGCATATTCTTGGGAATTGGAGCTACTGTAATTTTGGATCTCACCGAAGAAGGGAGAGGTACGGCCTGTACGGTGAGATAAATCCAACCCAACCCCTCACACTATCCCTCACAAAATCCCATCAATTTAAATGTCAAAGACATCCTTGCTAATCAGCGCGGAGTCCACAGAAAATACCCGACGCCTCACCCACAACTTAGCGGGGAAGAGGCCGCCGATTGGCGCAAAATACAGACCGGGGTATTCCCACATCTAAAGCTGCTAAACGCCATGTATCCCACCCGCTATAGGGCCACGTGCCCTTGGTGCTGGTGGCATACCTACATTAATACATGTAACCTGGGAGTGTACTAAGCACCCTCATAGGCCAACTAACATCACAATGGAGCAGTGGGAGGCACAGCTCGCCCGTTCCGACTTGGCAGGACAAAAGTCCTTAATTAGCCAGGTCAGGCAGGCGGCAGAGGCCAGTGGGGCCCTGGACTGAGGAGCTCTGACCACCGCTCCTTAAGGTATTTTCCGGTCAAATAAAGTTTCTATATATACGCGAATCGGAACTTCCGTGAGACAGGTAATCAGATCTAATTAACTGCTTCACGATAGTTCCGATTCACATAGATTTGAAAATGTCCGTTGAATCTTCATCAGTTTGGTGGTGTACTGTGATGGTTGGTCACGGTAGAGTGGGGATAAGCCAAAGAGCCCACACAGTGAAATAGTTCCGTCGAAAAACAAAGGGCCCGTGTTTTTCGTATATCTAAGTGCTTTATTACCTTTTTTTTTTTGCTTACCCGAAGGTGTTCATCAGTGTGTTTGTTCGGCGTAAGTGCAGAGGGAGCATCGGTGGTGGGCTCGCATTCCCTTTCTTCCTGCTCGGTGGCCCGGCAGCTTTGTTTGTGCCTCGAGAAGTATTCTATGCGCGCCACGACATCGTCATAGCCCTGCGCTTTGTTTGTTCGCGTTAGGGCATCTCGCACTGCACGTACATGCGTATATAGCTCGCCGAGGAAGAGAGAGAGAGAGGGAGAGACGCGGAGTGGTGGCGCTAGTTTTTCAAGCTGCTTTCCGAGATTCCTCTTCATCAGTGCGCATTTCTCGGCCCCGAGGACACGAGGGTGATTAATGACGCGCCTTCCGTGGAAGCACTACTCATCCGCAGCTTCATATCGGGCACGCAAGGTACGCGCAAGGCGGCGGCAGCGAGCCGCTCTGTCTTTTGAGCTGAAGAAGAGCGCAGCCTGGCTGCTTGGGCCGACTCGGAGTTTGTGTATAGTGTGCACATGTATTAAAACGGAGATGAGGCCGACCGGTGGAGCCGTCTGGCGTGCTCTTCAGACTCAGCGCTCTTGCAGTTGACGCACTTTGCTGCACAAGCTGGATCCTCGAGTGTTCTTCAAGTCTCCTCGGACGCCCGCTATAATAACTACCGCTCCGCAGGCCAAGCCGCGGCTTCGCTGAACTTTAGTTCCCTCTGGCCTAACCCGCGGCTCAAGTAAATAAAAGAGCTGCCCTCCCTCCCTCACTGCTTCAAGCTATTTGTTATATTGCTTTCTGCATTTATTGTTCTACCTCTTCTCATTTTTAGCACTTCTAATCCCCGCAGGCACTAAGCGTGTCTTTAGGAAGTGGTACTTCCGTCATAACCCCTTTATGTTTCCTTTAAGAAGTTCAAAAAGCAAACTCTTTAAAGTGTCTATTATTAGTATAGTAATTATTGTTGCTTCGTTTGGAAGCACAGGAACAAATGAACTGACAGAAAAGAATGGGAGGGAAGGCAAGTGCCACCAGAGGAGGAGCAGGGATGTTAACTACAAATGCGTCTGGTTCGCTACCCTACACTGGGGAAAACAAAGAGGCGAATAGAACGATGCCACTGGAAGGGGCACATGCCTGCCCACTCTGCAGGAAGGAAGCGACAGAAACTTTGAAACGAAAGATAGGAGGAACGGAAGGAAAGAGGGGAGAACGAACAAGTAAATAAAATAAAACAACGACAAACAGAGCACTGCAGTAGGAACAGAAAATAAGTATAAAACTACCTTACTTGCGCGTAAGTATTGCGACCACGAATATAACGCGAGGGATGACTTGAAATCTGTTGAAACCGAAATATATATATATATATATATATATATATATATATATATAAGATTATAGCGCCGAGTGATGCCGCAATGAAACAGGCAACGACGCGTAATAGCCGATGCCCACAGGACGCTTTATTCATCGTTACTGCCACTTGCTGTAGCAAAATACAGTGAATGGATGAGGGCACGCACAACTTACTCGTTATCACGGCTGACGTCTTTGTCACTGTTGGTGAGAAAGGCGTCGTCCTCCCTGCCACCAAGGTTATTGGACAGGCCGCACTTCAGAAGTCCCCGCGGTACAATCAAACGGATTGTGTATGTTCGAACCCGGCTTTGCACGTGGTGCCGATCGCGGATGGTGCCTAGTGGTAAAGCTCACTGCAGTTTGAAGTGCCAGAAAAAAATAAATAAAATAAAAACGCGTTATATTCGTGTCACGAACCCGAATATAATGCGAGGCGTGTTCAAAGGTCCGGAAATTCTAGAAGAAGAAAAAAAAAAAACGCTCGCTTCATATTTGTGCAAATACGGTATGTCCCTGCAGAGATCAACAGATCAAGAAAAAAAAAGAAAAAATGCGAAACAATAGTTATGTCATGTCAACACGCACTGTTGGAATATACCCTGAAGCGAAGCTTTCGTGTAGCGGTTAAATAAATGCTATGCAATTAAATGCGGTACGTGAAATGTCTCTATTTTCATCGTATGAAACGTGTAGTCTTATGGAATGTTTGTGATTGTACACCCCACAGGCCACAACTTTCATGTCAAGTAATGCTTACCTTCGTGAGCTGCACTTTTGGCAAGCTATGCCGAAAGGCAAACAACAGTTCATGAGAATGCACACTGTGAGAATTTGACGCAGAGGTGTCCCGAGGAGCAAGGCGACGTATGATCGTTTCGTTTGTTTCATTACTGCGACAGTAATAAAAGTTTGTCGTTAGTGATGTATCATGCTTGTCGAGGAAAGATTGCTGATGAATGGTGATAAGAGGTGCATGCATGGAGAAGGACGACACGTATCTGAATACATGTAGGACTACTTTTTTTTTCATTCCACAAATGTCAAACTAAATTTATTAGTGAGCACGGAGACCCGATTCCGAACAGATACTGCAACATTCAATTTTGAAATGCGTTGTCCATGATCCATCGCTCATAGTCAAGTAAAGTCAGCTCAGAACATGCCTTAGTAGATTTTCATAGACTGTCTTTGTCAGCCTGGCAGTCTACGTAGCTTAGCCTCCCTTACCCCTGACTCCTGTGATTAATAAAGTGGTCGTTCCGTTCGTTCATTCGTTGGCTCGCTCGCTCGCTCATAGCTCACTCACTCACTCACTCACTCACTCACTCACTCACTCACTCACTCACTCACTCACTCACTCACTCACTCACTCACTCACTCACTCACTCACTCACTCACTCACTCACTCCGCATACTTGAGGTAATGCGACCGGTAGAGATTTAAAGGCTGGGTGCCAGGGTTTATAGATTTTATATCTGGCAGGGTGCCAGATAGATAGATTTTATTGATAGGAAAGACAGAACAGGATTCACAGCAGAGAATTAGGCCAGCCTTTAGGCTAGTACGGTGCGGCTGCAACAATGGCACCGTCTTAGTCACCTCCTCCCAGCCCACGGCCTGCCTCGAAACCTAATAAACGAAGACGGTTCAACCGATCTCACCATTTCCTCGCCATCATTGATAATTACGCCAAATTAACGATGATTTGGCATTCAGTGTGTCCGGAATGTCCACAAATCACAGGAATCAAACATCACATTTGATTATGGAGTCAATCGCTGAGCTAAAGCGAAGTTAGCTGAACAGCATGATTTCATGTTTTTTCTGGGTAGTTAAGGTTAACGTCCACCATTTACCAGATTAACTAATAGCAGTTCGAAAGTACTCTATTTAATATGTGCAGCGGTTCAGGGACACCTGTCACATCAAGTGCTACACCTTGCAGGAAAATTTTGAAAAAATTGGAGGTTTTCAAATAATTTATTTATTTATTTATTTATTTATATATTTATTTATTTATTTATTTATTTATTTATTGATACCTCAAATGCCCTGGTATTTGGTATTATTATTGGTATTACATCACGGGTGGGTTATATTTGTGCGAGTTCTTCGATGAATGACTTGAAGTGGCACGGGTCGGAGTGGTGCGCAGCGTCGGTGGCAGATGATTCCAGTCATTGGCTGTTCGAATGAAAAATGAGTTGAGATGCGCCGTAGTGCGCGCGCGCAGGTGGAGGGTATACAGCTTTAGAATGACTGTTGCGGAGCGAAAGGCGATGAGCAGGTATGATAATCGAGTGAGCAAGAGACGAGTGATAAAACATGTGGGAGAGGGACAGGTGCGCTATTTTTCTGCGTGACACAAGACTGGGAAGATTAGCCGTATGTTTTAGATCAGTGACGCTAGAATAGTATGAATAATCTGAGAAGACAAATCTAATAACACGGTTTTTAATGGACTCAAGAGATTTCTGTAGGTTAATCTTGTGCGGGTCCCAAACTGCGCATGCGTATTCCAGCTTGGGACGAATAAACGTTTGGTACGTTAGCAATTTTACGTGAGGAGGGGTAAACTTAAGGTTACGCCGGACATAGCCAAGGACACGGTTAGCTTTATTTGTTATACTTACTATGTGACGTGACCAGTTGAGGTCATTAGTCACTGTGATTAGTCATTGTGCGTTATATAACGCCTACGCAAAAGTGCGTACGAATGTGTGCACGCGTACACGGAGATTTATTCGTATGGACTGCACATTTCGGATCGACTTGAGGACCGGGTCAAATTCAGGCTCTTTCTTTCAGCTGGTTGTGTTGGGTAACTGTTGGGTACCTGTTTCTCAACTTTGTGCTTCAATGCATAAAACAGCGTTTTCCTCAAAAAGATTACTGGGACGCCCATGCATTTCGTCGTACACTTTGAAAATTAATATCTCGAAACTAGTTCACTCCTGAAAATTCGTTCCAAGTGGATACGCCTTGCGAACTCAGCGGCTATTATTCGTAGCTTGTAAGATGTGCAGTAAAATAATTAAGTAAAAAGTTATTTAGCGTAATTATGTTAATCACTCAATTAGGCGTTTTAATTTCTCGTGGAAGTAATGGCCGCCTCATCGAGTAGTTTAGATCAAGGAATATAATTTTGCTATCTGCCACAGGCAATATTTAAAATTTGGTGCAGCTAAAATGAAACACCCTGTATAGGTATCATAAGGTCTGAAGGTATCTAGCACAAGCGTTTCGTAAGATATGCATACTGCGGGAACGCTCAGAAATAAGGTTTGAGGAGTGGGTGCTTTGCAGTTAACTGGCTTCTGGGTGCTTGCCAAGTCTTGTAGAATGTTTTGACCTGCACAGACATTAGTACGCAATGGCTTCGTCTTATTTTTTGTGGTAGCGTGTCGGTTGCGAATATTACGTACCGGAGCAGTAGCGCAGTCAAATATTTACCCCGTACGCAGGATAGGAGCACTGAATTAACCACTGTCAAGGGCTGCGTGTACACTGTATACCTTGAAGTTACCTCAGACCACAGTTGTAACTTGTACATGACCACGCAGCATCACCATTCATTCCTGACCATAACCTTAACGAAGCAAATGTTTACAGTGATAAAACGTCGACTTGACGTTTGCGTATACGAATTGATGGCCGAGTCGGAACGTCCTGCAACGGACTTGAGTGAAAAAAAAAGAAACCTCGCTTTGCGCTCAGTGCGTCTTTATTTCATGAGACAGAGACAAACAGTGGCACGCCATGAGAGACTCGGGCCACTTGGCATCTGTCTCTTAACACTCGCGGCAGGATCACAACAAACATTGCTGCATACTTAAGACACACATGCGCAAGGCAGAATTAGATATTTTCCTTGTTTTTAGAGGGCAAGACATTTATAAATGTGGTACCAGGTTCAACTATGCAGACAGGATCGCCCTTTTTCTGACAGTTGGGCTGAATATGGAAGTGAGCTGTCATTTGTGGGCATAGTTCATCCGCTAACACGATGTTTCCAGCGGTTTTATCTTCCCTTCGAAGATATGACCTCCGAAATGCTCTGAAATGGTCGTTCCACGCCAAACACACCAGTCGTTAAGCCCGACCATGTCCGATTTCTTTCTAAAAATCGTGACAAATGCTTTCATAGGATACTTTCGGTGAAAACAACTTTGCTTGGTTTCTGGCCGCCATTTTGTTTTCGCGGATGGGGTGAAAACGTCACATAAAAAAATTAAAATGCATTTTTTATAGCTCCCACTCCTTCCTGGATGTTCGATAAAGCATCGTTTGTCGAGGTTACGTTTGGTGTATAAGTTTTGTTACATTTTTGATGTGTTTACAACGGCTACAAAAAGTGAAAAATCAAAGTTGTTTGACATGTTTTATCAATTTTTTTGGTTGCCTAAAAAGCAACTCTTGTCGCACCTAAGTGACAGATGCAATCGAAATAAGCGACTAAAATATTTCGTGGCTCGAGCTCATGCAAATGTGCACAAGAACAATCTTTAACTTTCAGGTAGATAGCGTAGTCCCTCATGTCTTGCTAAGTATACATAGTGAGGTAGTAGAAATAAAAATATAAAATCTGACGAGTTTGTTAGCCAAAATTATGAACATTTCTTTCGAAGAGGTTAATCAAAACACTTGTTTGTTTTAGGCCAGAAAAAAAATTTTTTTTTTCAAAACGAGCGCCCGTGCACCTACCCGGCGTCTCTCAGCAGTTGCACTTCACCTCACGGCACACACGTACACCGGAAATGTCACACCGTTTTGTGCTCAAAGTATTGATGGTCAGTATCGGGAGCAAGACAGCCTTAGTGTACCAGTGCGGGTGGATGCAGATTACCCGCGATGTCGGAATGGACGTATATTGAGCGTGGATGGCAAACCGGGCGGTGCTATCATTCTGTTGGGGCTAGCTCGTGGAGTGGACACAAATGGCACAAACCTTCTTGGCATTCACGATTCCACAGTGCCGTCCATGATACCTGAAACGCCTTTGTGGATTAATATGATGTAGCTCCGCACGGATAGTCGAAGTTGTGCGCGGCTGGAAATGAAGGAATGTCCGCGTACAGTCTTTCAGAGCCTTGTATAGACTTCAATACTTTTCTCTCCGGTATCCACAGAACAACGATCCCTTTGATATTATTTTTAGCCTGGCTGAACAGCCGCTTAAGTGTCAGTATATCGCCTTTATAGGGTCATTGCAGACTAGCCCTTGTGGCCAAACGCTTTATGGTTCCCCGAGCACCGTCACAGGCGCTCTTTCCATGAGAAATGGCAAAACAATCCCCCTCAGCTTTCAAATTAAAATGAATCTCATGACTGCAGAAGTGCAGTAAGTAGTCTTGCTTCTACTTAAGATGAAGTGCCATCGGAAAAAATAGTGCATGGTTTTCTTAACTTCTGGGTGATCAGCTCTCAAAATACGCGTATACGCCGTATGCTTTACGTGCGAGTGAAAGCTTGCGAGGGTAAGCAGAAGATGGTGGCTGAATCAAGCGCGCGCAAGGGAGGAAAGCGGGGAGGAAGCACGCCGTCATTCTATCGCGTACAAGGCACGGGGCATGGGGGGTTCTACTCCGGCTGCGTACAGCGCGGCTACCTTGAAAGAGATTATGCGATGGGGACAGGGTGCGCCGAGTGCTGATAGCTTCTTGTGCGTTGTGTTCTCGCCGCTTAGTTCGCGTTGAAGCGAGAGGCCGCACCAAGGTCAATTCGCTCGCTACTGCTGCTGCGTTTCCCCCCTCCAGCGTTTCCTCACTCGGTCGTCGAGTTAGATGTATTCATGTTAGCATGTGCGCGCGTGACACCATCCATGTTAATTTAGTGAGTAAATGGATGTTTACATGTTCGCACTGCCTTACTTCTATTTATGTCCGGTAACTTGTTGTCGCAATCGATGCTTCGGCTTTCGGGCGAGACCTCGACTTTTTTTTTACCATTTGTTTGCATTCTATATACCTAACAGAAATGTTTCTCGGAATCGAATTTGTAGGCAACGGAAAACTTTATGAAAAATTTCGCACCGTTGATTTTCTCCATTTTCTAGCCGGTGTACACAAATAAAAAATTGAAGAGAAAATACACATACACCAAATGTCCTCTGAACAAGCGATGATTTCTCAATCATCCTAAAAATGTTGACAGCAATAAAAAACATAATGTATTCCTTTGCAATTTTTTACAAGTGACGTTTTCACCGCATTTGCGAAAACAAGATGACAGCCAAAAACCGAAAACCATTTTCTCCCGAAAGTACACTACGGATCTCACTCGCCACTATAGCGAGATCAATTACAATGCTTTAGAAAGAAATTAGGGATGGTAAAGCTCAATGTCAATGCGTATGACGTGGAACGAAACCTAACTGACCGCCGTCACTCACCAATGTCTTCGGAGCGCGGTCTTGGAAGCCACATACAGGCACGTCATAAACTAAACTGCTCACTCGACACAACGGAATTTACGGAGACACGCGCGTCCACTTCATATGGTATGGTATGGAGAACTTTATTGAGCCATGAAGGTCAACCCTGGGTTGACGCGGGCCGCTCCCACGTTGGGACTGTCAGGCCGAGCCCTTCAGCCACATCGCGGGCCTTCTGGACTGCCCGTAATTGGTCAGAGAGTGATTCACTTCGTAGCATTTGCTGCCACCATTCTTGTTCCTTGTCACAGTCTGCGAAGACCGCGGGGCACTGCCAAAGCATATGGTCAAGAGTAATGATACCATTGCACTTATTACAATTGGTTTGAATTTCCCTCTCCGGATAGATCCTGTTAATAAAATATGGACTTGGGTATGTCCTTGTCTGTAGCAAACGTAATGTGACCGCTTGGGCTCTGCAAAGCTTACCGTGTGGCAATGGGTATTCCCGTCTGCTTAAATAATAATGTTTCGTGATTTCGTTATATGTTAATAATCGATCCCTGTGTTCCCCATGTGAAGTGTAAGCTGCTCGGCCTTGAAGAGCACGGCTAGAAAGTCCTCGTGCTGCTTCATTTGCCACCTCATTGAGGTTTCTCCGAGTTCCGTCCACCACCCCCAGATGTGCAGGAAGCCAGCGAATTTCGATCCTCTCACTGTTGACCTTGTCTAGTAACTTGGTTGCTATCCGTGTCACATATCCGTTAGTAAAGTTGCGTATGGCTGTTCTAGAGTCACTGTAAATATGTGTCCACCGATTTGCCCGGATGGCTAAGGCGATGGCTACTTGTTCTGCTACTGTTGGGTCCTTTGTATAGACGGTGATGGCATCCCGTATGTTACCTTGAGTCTCTACAACAACGGAGGTATACGCATCCTTATTTTTAACCCAGGCAGCGTCAACGAACACCGCCTGCTGCTTATGTTGATCTATGTCTTGAAGGAGTGCCTTGGCTCTTGCCTTTCGTCTCTCGAGGTTATGTGTCAGGTGCATGTTCCTAGGGAACGGGGTGGTCTTAATTTTTTCTCGTAGTCCCGCTTGCAATTCTGTTAATAATTCTCCTTTGTTGGTTTGGTTGTTACTTTCTACGCCTATTTCTTCAAGTAGCGCCCTTCCAGGTCGTGTCCTCATTAGTCTCTCTTGGTGGGCCACCTGTTGAGCCTCAGCTATCTCTTCTAGTGTGTTATGCAGCCCTAGGCGCAATAGTCTATCATTGGCAGTGCTGATGGGAAATCCTAGTGTAGCCTTTATAAGTCGTCTGATTAAAGCGTTTAGCTTGTTCTTATCAGCCTGTGTCCATTGTAGCATGCCTGCCACGTACGAGAAGTGGCAAAATGCGAATGCATGTACCAATCTTATGGCACTGTCTTCTCCTAGCCCCTTATGCTTATTTGTAATTCTACGCAGAAGTCTAATGACTTCTTCAGACTTCTTAGAGATATGTTGTATCATCCTGCGATTAGATCCATTCGCTTCCAGGAGAAGGCCTAGCACTCTAATAGTCTCCACCTGCCTGATTGGCTCTCCATTCTTGGCGTATATGTCAATGCGGGGTTCTTCCTCTGGGATATATCCGTTCGGCTTGCGCCCACGCTTACTGCTCCGTAGTACCAATAGTTCTGATTTTTTAGCAGTGCAGTTCAGTCCCATACCCTCAAGTATGGTTTCCACCACATAAATGCTTTCCTGTAGTTTGGTCTCTGTTTGTCCCATATTACCTTGAGCACTCCAGATTGTTACATCATCTGCATATATTGCAAAGTGGATACCTTCAATCTGCGCTAGACCTCGAGCCACTTTTGACATTGCCAAATTAAATAACATGGGAGATAGGACAGACCCTTGTGGTGTCCCACGATTCCCAAGTTCCAGGGTTGTCGATTGGAGTTCGCCTAACCTGAGACAAGCAGAACGGCAACCGAGAAAGGCTTTGACTATATTGTGCAATCGCTTACCCAATCCCATCTCCGAGAGGATATCCAATATGGCCTTGTGTTTGATGCGATCAAAGGCTTTTTCTACATCTAGGCCTAGGAGAGCTCTCGTATGTAGCGGGCTAGCAAGAATAAGGTGATGTTTGATTAAAAGCATTGCATCTTGAGTCGAAAGTCCAGGACGGAAACCGATCAGGTTATGCGGAAGAACATTTCTGTTCTCTACATACTTAGTCAGTCTATTAAGTATGACATGCTCCATGGTTTTGCCCAGACATGATGTTAACGATATGGGCCTTAGGTTATCTAGATTGAGTTGCTTGCCTGGTTTGGGAATAAGAATTGTGTTAGCAATTCGCCATTCCTTCGGATAATCACCGTTTTTCCAGAGTTCATTGAAATACTCAGTTAAATACGTTATAGAATCATCGTCCAGATTTTTCAAAAGCCTATTGGAAATGCCATCTGGACCGGCAGCGGATCTACTGTTGAGGTCGTACAGGGCTGCGCGAACTTCGCTTTCTGTGAACTCTTGATCCATAAGCTCACAGTCTTCCCCTGTATATTCCGACTGGTCTGTACTCTCATTGCTATCCTTAAGTGGTAAATACTTAGCTGCGAGCCGATCAAGAATGGCCTCGTCCGTTGTGTCCTGACTCTCACGATGACCGCCGTCACTCACCAATGTCTTCGGAGCGCTGTCTTGGAAGCCACATACAGGCACGTCATAAACTAAACTGCTCACTCGACACAACGGAATTTACGGAGACACGCGCGTCCACTTCATATGCGAAGTTTTACCAGCAGCGCTGAAACAAAAAAGAAATTACACGAAATTACCACGCGCTCAAGGCCCGTAGTCCTTAAGAGCAGGTCGAGACGTGTCCTAATTGCTTTCAAGCAATAACCAGAGCATGTCGGAAACTGCGCATACTTCTGCCGACTTTCTAACAATTAAAAATTTTAACGGTGCACAGCAACACTTTTGGCTTTTCCTTGCGGGGGTAGGGGTCCTAATTGCTCCTTCCGTCAATTAACGCCATTGTAGTGCAGCATTAAAAAAAAAGTTTGGCGACGAGCCTGATATTCTGCACAAAGAAACAGGGAGAATAGGGGTCAAGCAAAAAAAGATAAAAAAAACGGAAAAAAAAAGGAAAAGAACAGGAAAGCTGGAGAGAAGGGGGGGGGGGGGGGGGGGGCGGAGCCTCAGAGTTTCCACAAAGTCTTTAAATTTACGCTACGAAGGATGTGACGTAACAATACGGGCAAGAAACCTCGTGTGACATCTATGGTTTGTGGTTTCGATTGTGCTTTCGCGCTTGTTTTATATGAAAGAGCCTTAACAGGAACATTACAAAAAAAAAAACTTTCGATGACTGCAAACGATGAACAGTCCTGCTTCTTATTGCTACCGTCGGGCGTGATGTGAACAATGCACTTAACGAAGCCCCCATTCGAACAAAGCATTCGAATACCGCAGAAGCCTTCGTATAGTCGAACAGTAGATTACGTAGGTCGCTTTTTCTATTGCTGTATATAGGCGGCTTGCGTGCGTCGCTATTTTGCTGGGAGACATAAGATTAATAGGGGTGAATGTATTTTCCTTGACTTGCTCACATTTTCTTAGGGAAGATTTCTCTTACTGCTTCCTTTTTTCCTAAAATTATTTATATTTGGTCCGTTCTTGAGCCACTAGGTATGTGCCCATTATTGGACAATCAATGTCGTGCCACTCCGAGATTGAGTTCTCTTATAATTTTTTATATGTTACAATGATCTGTTCAAGCTTGTGTTGTTTTTGTGCTCGTAAAAGTCTTTTTCTTTTCTTTCCCTATTTTCTACGTGATCCACGGACTTGCTTTTTAAGTCGTTCTTTATTTCGATGTAGACTTGTCATGACAACGATTTGTAATTTCATTGTATATTTATTTCTTGCTATTTCCCTTTGTTAGACGTTTGGGATAGACGGCCCTTTGTGTTGGTTGGTGAAACTTTCGATATTTTGCAGCTAATGAAGAAGACACGGCGAACCCAGATTCCAGTTTGTGACTGCTGTCCTAGCCAAAATGTGTGCAGTTTACGCACAAGAGAAGAATACACAACATGACTACAGGCTTTAGCTTAGGCTGGTGCACTTCAAGAGCTGTAGTAGTGCACGAATGGCTCACTACTGCGCAAGTGATAGATGTGGCCACAGGCCTAGAATACTTTCTGGAGTCCAGCCGATTTAGCGCGATCCGGACACGGAGGCGTTGGGCGTTACATAGAAGACAGTTGTACGGCGTATAACTGATGGCCTACTGGAGTAACAGAATGGCTGCGAAAGCTGCAGAAGTGGCGGACAAGGACTGTGGATGTTCATAGAGAAGGATTTGGTAGAGGAATGCGTAGGCGCTAAACTTGGTCCGGCGATGTCGGGCAGGGCTAATCGCAGATAATGCACAGCGTGACAGTGATCAGAGGCCCCCGCTCAACGTATGAAAATAAAATAAAAATAAAGAACTTGCACGTGTTTACGAAGTCAGAACATGAAAGACAGCCTGACTTAAAACTGGGTCAGGTATTTTCTGTGCCTGGTAGAAACATGAGCATTAAAATTTCATGCCAGGTTCTGAGAATCAGTCGTGGGTTAGTCATTTTTTTTTTGTCATGCGTGAAGTACGTCTGGTGTCTAATGGCTGTTGAGTGTATTTTAGTGGTGACTTCATTTGTTAACGTCACCTAGGGTTTTTGTTATATCTTGTATACGTATTTCCGTGCAGGTGCTGCTGGAACACCGCCCCCATCGCTCGTCGGCCCACAACGCGGTGAAGGCACTTTTGTGCTTCTTGAGGACGACGGGCTTGTATCAGCGTCCTTGACTAATAGTGCAATACCACACGCGTCAGCGAATTCACGCTAATTTCCCTCTTTGTTTCCTCTCTTTCTCTCCCTGTCATCTTTGTGTTCCCCTTTCCCCGTTCCCCCGGTGTAGGGTAGCCAATCGGACGTTATTCTGGTTAACCTCTCTACCTTCTGTCTTTCTCTTTCCTCCTCCTCTCTTGTATACGCATATGGTATACCAATATTCTGTACTGGCTGTCTTAATTTCCGAAATGAATATTGTTTCTGAACAAAAATGTGCGCTCTGCAGTCAATCCTTCAGATTCGTATTTTTGTTTTACTTTAAGCTAGAATCGATTTCTGCCGAGCCCATTAGTGTCAGCTAAACCTGACGTCAGTTGCAGTTTTTGTTTTCTGATACTTGCTTCACAAGGGTAGAATGCCGGAAAAAAAGAAGCTAAAAAAGTTGTCGCAGTTTCACCTGAAAGGCGAAGCATCAATTGCGATAGCAAATTTGTCGAGAGCTATACGGAGTAATGATATTAGCTTTATCAGCTGTATAAACTTGGACATGCAGCAGCACCGGCAACACGCATAACTGTTGTCGACGCCGTCGGCATTTTGCCCGCGTTCGCTCAAAATGCGTGCAGCGTTGGTGACTGTTGCCGGAGCCTCTGACATAAATAGGCACTTGGTGCCGCAGCTAAACGTCGCCTCCCTTCCCTCCCCCTCCCCCCCTCCTCCACGGCCTCTCGCGCGTCGGACGAAGGCGCGTTTGCTCTACATATATGGTGATTGTAAAGGAGGAAAGAGACGCCTACTTCTGCAGCCCTTAAGCGAGCACGGCGCAGAACGCGCGTTTCTTCTCCGCCGTGCGTTCACTCCCCGTGAAAGCGCGCGCCCCTCGCCCCCTTTCACTCGCACATACAGCGTTCGGCGCGCGGCGACGATTTCATCTCCATTGACGTCATACGGAACCTCACGGCGACGGCGACGGCGACGGCGACGACGACGGCGACGCCGACGGTAGAAATCTGCTTTTGAGTGTCCATATAATTGCTATCGCAATAAATTAGAGCCTAATAGGACATAAAAAAACTGAATTATTCACTACGGTCCTCGGCCACCGCCTACAAACCGTTGTCTTATCGTAGTGGTCCGTTTGCTTATGTAGTATTTTATATCCTGGTACTCCATTCTTTGATATTAGTGTTGTCATACGAAAGCACAGTTTCTATCTTGATGGCAACTTAAAACCTGCCGGGAACTGGCTTTTTGACATTTTAGTGTTTTAGTGTTTGTAGTGTTTTCTGTAAAAAAGAACAGACATCCAGCTAGCTCGCTCAACTGCCTAGTTCTCCCGAAGCAGACATGCCGGACAGATAATATGTCTGCCACAAATGTCCTACGAGGTTCCGTGCTTATGTTTCGCGAGGACAAAAGACGTGTTTTGCAACGCAGCTAATGGTTAAGTTAACCAATGAGAATTCTCTTTTCTGCAACTTTACCAGGTGCACTCATCGCGCCACTCCAGCACATGAGTTCTCCTTCATTTTTATTGTGCATTATATGTGATATCAGCTGCCACTTCTCGAAGTGAGCTCATTACAGATGCGAAGGAAACTTAACAAACGAGCAAAAGAGCACGTGTCCGAATTCGCGGGGCCCCGCACCGCCAGTAAAGAATGTACTTGCACAAGAAGTAAGAGAGGGAGAGAACCTTAGTAAAGAGGGTGTTAAAAATATAAGGCGACGTTTCAGGCCCGGTCGCGCGTTAGATTGACTACAAAACGAGACACGCTCGAGGAGGCGCGACGCCGTATGAATTACAGCGAGTCATGGTGCTTTAAATTCCAGCTTCTCAGCAAGGGACAGAAGAGAGAGCTGCTTGTTAGTTACACCGCGCGTCTTGTCTTCTCTAATTAGAAATTTACACTATCAGGTTGGTTGCCTCATGCGTACGTGGTACAAGCGGTGTCCAGGTTCTCGCATTATTATGGTGCGAGTAAGCTGCAGAAAAGATTCGCCAGAGCCTAGAGAATTTGCGCTCAAAAGACGTGTTTGTTTGCATTTTGCTTTATTTACTTGTAGCGCCTGCAAGTGTGAACAAAGAGGGAAGAGGTTGGGGCAGGGGCTGGGAAGGGGGAGTTGGAAGAAGGGAGTGCTGTAATTTCTTGTGTGTACGAATACACACAAGTGCACTGAATGGAAATTTGTTCCTTCTCTCAGTAAATCGACGATTGCAGAAGGAGACCGGGAAATAAAAGTTTCTGTGTTACTGGGAGGTGGTGGGGCTAATTTGTCCAGGAGTGTTGGGTGGGACACGAATTTCTTTCTTCTTTTATCTCTGTCATTCATTATTTGTGCACTGACCGAATTGTCAGAATTATCGTTTAAAGATTCGCAAGCAAAACATCCTATTTTTTAGAATTCTATTTTTGTTTGTGGCGGCCCTCCTTAGAAGTATTCACAAAGCACTGCTAGCGGGCAAGTCAGTTGTCGTGGGGAACCGCTGAGCCCAATTCGCGATCCGCTACTACGGTATATATAAGATATATATCTGACTATTAGTCCTCGTCCCGCGAGATGCGGTGTGGCCTGCGGAGGTTTATTAAGGTTTTCGTGTTTTAGAGCGCAGCTCTTAGGCGCTCGTTCCTGCGGCGAGCGTCGGCGTCGTCCCTCGGCTTCCCTCGTAGCCGAGCGAACGCCGAGCACTGGTGAAAGGTGGCGATAGCGAATAGAGTGCGAGAAGGTACGCGGTGGAGGGGGGTGCAGCGGAACCGTGAGGCGAAAAGCGGACTAGGAATAAGTGGCGGAAGCGTAAGATGAAAAGCGTAGTGCCACGCAAGACGGCCTCTGCGACGACAATGGCTACGAGATGGCGCCAGAGTAGCGCGCGTCGTCTGTATGGAAACAAAGCGCTGCATGAGCTGACGTCTCTCTGCGGCGGCTGCTGTGAATCGCGCCCCCACGTCATCTCGCGATTAGCGAGGCAGTCGCGCCACAATTCACTCCGTTTGCAAAGTGCCGCACGAGACAGATCACCCGCACCAGCCAATATATCGCGAAATGAACGCACGTACAGAGAGCTGCGCTGAAATTTCGCATTAGGGAGTGTCGTAATCGTCGGTGAATTTTTTATCGGAGGTGAAGCGCCGTCAGGAAAATAGTGTATTTTTTAAAACTTCCGGCTTTCAACTTATCACACGAGCAAAGGAACACGTGTCCGAATTAGCCGGGCCCCAGCCCGTCAGTAAAAAATGTACTTGCACAAAATCAACGAAAGGGAGAGAGCCTTAGTAAAGAGAGGGTTAACAATAGAAGGCAACGTTTCAAGCCCCGGTCATGCATTAGAGTGACTACAAAACGAGAAACGCTCTAGGAGGCGCGACGCGGTATGAGAGAGAGAGAGATAAACGGGATGGGACGCCTTATGAATTATTGCAACAGTTATGCTGCTTTAAATTCTCGCTTTTAACAAGAGACAGAAGAGGGAGATGCTTGTAAATTACACTGCGCGTCCGTGTCTTCTCTAATTAGAAATTTACGATGGTGGCTGGTTGCCTCATACATACGCGCTACAAGCGGCGTCCCGGTTCTCGGATTAGGGTGCGAGTGCGCAGCAGAAACAATTCGCCAGAGCCTTGAGAACTTGTGCTTAAAAAACGTCATTGTTTGTTTTTTGTTTTATTTCCTTGACGCTGCTGCAAGTGTGAAAAAATATAAGAGGGAACAGGCTGGGGCAGGGGGTGGGGAGGAGGCATTGTACGAAGGGAGTACTGTCGTTTCTGTTTTGTACGGATGCAAGCACACTCAACGGCAATTCGTTCCTTTTAGTCAATCCACGATCGCAGGAGGGGACCGGGTAATCGATGTTTATCGACTGGGAGGGGAAGGGGGGGGGGAGCTAAGTTGTTCAGGTGGTTTGGGTGGGGTACGAGGTTTTCTTTTATCTCTGTCATTCATTAATTCTGCACTGACCTAACTGTAAGAAACAATTTTCGTGGATTCATTAGTAAAACTTCTTAATTTTTATTTGTTTGTGGTGGCCTTCCTTATAAGTAATAACAAAGCACTGCTACGGTTATATCAGTGGCCGTGCGGACCCACTCAGTCCACTTCGCGATCCACTACTACTGTATAACGTGCATTAGAGCACTGCACGGGCCGATTTTTTCAGCCCGGGCCGGCCCGGGCCCGTTTTTACGTTGGGCTGCCCGCCCGAGCCCGATCAAAACATTTATGGCGAGACCCGGGCCCGGCCCGGGCCCGGAAATAATCTACGTTACCCACCCGGCCCGGCCCGCCAACCCTTTACCTTAGGCCCGAGCCCGGCCCGAGCCCGACTCGAAACCGGCCCGAACCCGGCCCGAGACCAAAAAATAATGTTTTTCAGAGTTGAGACGCCCGAGAATAACTCGCTGCACGTTACATGCACACCACCAGAAAGCCCGAGCCCGGCCCGGGCCCGCATCAAAAAGCACACGCCGTGCCCGAGCCCGGCCCGAGCCCGTGAAAAAACTGTTCTACCCGGCCCGGCCCGGCCGGGCCCGGGTTTTCGGCCGAGCCCGTGCAGTGCTCTAACGTGCATACGTGACTGCTACTGCTCGTCCCATTGAGATGCGGTGCAGCCTGCGGTGGTTTGCGTCCCTCGCGTATGCGTATCTATCCGAAGCATTTCTGTGACAAAGCGATGGCTGCACTCGAACGTCGCTATGACGATGCGAGCATTTGTAACAAGAGATAGTCGAAAACCGCAAGAAGAATGAAGCAGACCGATCCATCACAGCAAAATACCGAAAAATAACGATGATAGCGAATGGAGCAAGGAGAGTATAGTGGGATGATGGGCAAGAAAGCCGCGGGAGCATGGAAAAAGCTTAACTGAGCTTGACTAATTAAAAACCATCTGCAGAAAGCTATAGACGAGCCCAAGACTTTTCTTTCTCTCAATTCTCTTTCTGTCCTCGCTTTCTTAGTCGGACCCATTGTTTCTCACTTTTCCGCTTTGCTACCCTAAACGTGGAAGAAAGGTTTTCATGTGTGCTCTGAAGAGAGAGGGGCCTTAGTAGCATCTCACAATCTAAACGCACATGAACAAAAGGATACAAAGAAAATCACGTTGAATTCGTTTTTCTCCTGTGAACAGATGTCAGAGCGAGATGCGGATGATATACTGTATATACATACACCCGATTTCGGGAGATCGCGAAAGAGAGATGGCTGAAAGAAAGCCAGGGAGTTTGGCCTGCCTGGACATCCAGTGTGCTGCTCCTGGGCGGTTGCGAAGCGCTTCTGTGGTTCTATAAGAGCTGTGGAGGTCTCATAGGCGCGGTCTTGCGAATTTCGCACAGCCCACCCAAGTAGTTTGTAAATGGAGAGTCTCAAGAGGCGCCTTCTAGAGCTGTGTGTCCCAACCGTGGCACAGCTGTTCGAGCTGGCTGTGCGAGACAACCGGGGGTGTCGCGATCACGCGTTACCACATGCCACTAGTGCTCGCTTGAGAATTTATTCTTGACTGTCAACTACGACACTTGCGCCACTTCTGGTGCTCCAAAGTTTGCATAAAAAGCTCAAAAGTACTTCGCGAACTTGCGATGCGAAGCCGTTGAGGTCTCAGCGATTTGTCTCCGGAAAGCCCTGCCCGACACGTGGAGACAGTGCAAATATATGTGTAGTATTCAATGCTGTAAACGTGTTTCCACACATGTTTCTACACCTTTCGATGCACCTTACCGAAGCAGTGTTGATATTTGTCGTTTCATGTCCAGTTTTGCTGCCATATTCAGTGGACACCCACGGATGTCTGTAGAAAAGGAAAATGTGTGTTCCTCGCACTGCTTTTCTGTTGAAAAAATGTTATTTAGGTATTTTTATTTGAGGAGGAAGAACAACAAAGGGGCTACCTTTTTCACCATTTATAACATACGTGGAAGACCGCTGCTCCAATATTGATATATCTTAGTGCCTCCTGCAAGGAATCTGCCCCAAAATTTCCACAAGTGGAAAACGCGAAATTAACATGATATTTGAGACAATTTTTATTATGTATAATAATTTACGCTGTGCAGGAACCAAGGCCAGAACCAGCAAATGAATGGACAAGAAACATTTTCGTAGTTAAGGTCAGAAGGTAACACAAGAACAACCTTTCTTCTCGGCCGTGGTACTTGGAACAGTTAGAGTCAGGGGACGTCCGATTTTCTGAGTAGGAAAGGAGGGCAGATACGGTGCAATAAGTCACAAAATAATACATTCAACTAACTGAAAAATAGGGTCGCTATAATTATTTTTTTTACCTAGGTTTCTCATTAGAACTATCAGCCGAGAGCATGTATGTTCTTGTGCAGGGGCGACACTTCTGGGAAAGTTCTTGCCAAGGGGAACTTTAAAGTGGGTGCGCCTCTCAGGGTAGTTTGTCCTAAGACCGCTTTATGGAGCTGTCTTATACCGAAACATTGCATTTTAATAACTGCGAAAGCCTAGCAGAAAACTACGAAAGAGGTGTTCCCAAAACTTGACCGAAATGTATCTTGAAAGGCCGGAGCTCTGCCTCGTAACGACGACAAATTATTCTGACAAGGCTGAGTTGGGCTACTTGAGAGACATTAGACGCTTGGCACTTTGTGAAAATATCCTTATCATTAGGCTCGGAGGAATAAAAAGCAGACACAACGGACAACTAGAAGAGAACGAATACACTACTGCAACTGCCAGCGAAAGCTACACAACGTGTAGCTTTCGAAGTGTAGCAACGTGCGCCAGCTCTGCAAGACGAAGAAACAAACACGTACGGACTGTAGAAAGAACAAAGTACACAGCTGTTCAGCTGTTGTTCCTTGTTATCATGGTTTAGATCCGTTTCACTGTGTGGGTAGCTATTACAAATGCTAGCAGCAGGTAAATTCACGTGTTCGCAGTCCAATCTATTCAAGAAACTCTTGGCCTTCAGTTTTTAACCGGATTTACGTTGGAAATCAAGGTTTTAACTTCAAAGCTGGCTTTGATAAGTTTGGGACCTAAGGTTTCTTCACGGAACATTAGTGTGTGTAGTTAAAATGAACATTGCAAGTCGTCCATCTTACTTAGGCCAACTTATGACCGCGTAAACCTGAATCGCGGGAAGTATAGGTGCTAGATGAAGTATAGGACAAAAGAACAATACGAAGAAGAGCGGATGGGAATAACTTTGTTCTCTCGGACCCAGGACACAAACAAAGCAGTAACCTCCAGGTAGCCTTCGTTGAATTCATTGCAAACATGGAAATAATCGCTATGGAAAGCCAGGTATATTGCTTGTAACTTTAATTAGGAAAGCCTACAAAGCGAGAACTGAAATTGCGCACACCTGCATTAGTCAGACCGAGAACATTCAGTCCGAAGAATTCATTTGGCCCGAGCTATAGCCATAGAAATAAGACGACGGGCTCTCTTCGTCAGATTTATAGGCTCGTTGCTGAAGGCTCAAAGCCTGATTATGCGGCTGTTGAATAGCTCAAGTGGGAGTACTGGTCCTTTTGTCCTGAGTGCTAATTACAACTTTGCACCGAATGGGTTGGGCTCACGGCAGAGGCTCTGGCTTCTCGGTTTCAGCACTATAGGAGCGAATGGAGGCCAGGAACACCACGTTTTCCTCGCTTTTTTTTTTAACTTTCTCTGTGATATTTGGCTTCGACGAATTTTAGTCGAAGCCATTCCTTGGTCAACAGCCCCCGGGCCCGCTCTCATCGGCACTTTCCTGGATTCGCCCTACTTGTATATTTAAGTATTCCAATGGCAGCCTGGGTATTTAGTTTTCCACCTTCTGAGCTCTATACCAGCACATAAAGGGCCAGGATGAAAGGTGATAATGGCTTAATGCTTAGTGGCTCATGATGAAGATGGCAAAGCTCTAGCGTGTAGAGCGAGACGTCTGGAAAGATTTCTGATAAACATCGTTGCTATAGCGGAATTCATGACGACAATATTCCAGTACCGGTGCTTGTCATTCTAAGTGAGTTTCTAAGGGGAGATACAAGATGAGTGAAAGAAACGTGAAATAAAAATTACTGCAGATCCCTTTGCTTAAGTGCAATGCATCGCATTTCTGATTATCGTCTGCGGAGAATTTAATAAAGTATTTGAAAGTTGTTTGTTCACAAGTCAATGTAGCCCGGACACTTTTATGGTAAATTTATTATGGCTCACTAGCTTCAGCAGTACAGAAGGCCTCAGCTTCTAACGAACAGCACCTGTCAGCACAGCCCTAATTTGTGTCGGTCAAATACGAATTCATACTCGGGCGCAACTCGGCAAATACAAATAAGTCCAGAACTTAACCATAAATCTGAGATTTTGATACATCCAATCAATGCTTATGTAATGTATGCAAGAAGGGGTAAAATGTGCAAGCTGGCTCAGGTTTATTTTCCCCGAAGCACATACTGAGATCGAGCAAGGCAGCGTACCAAGGACAACTGCAGGGTGATATAAGAAGAGGGACAATACATGGCTAAAGCCAGTAAAGGAAGATCCTTGGCAGGCTAAGAAAGGAATAAGAAACACCAGCCATCTTCTATAATCTGGGAACGACAGAATGGTTTTGACGGTATTAGTGCACAGGCTACATTCTTCCTTTTGCCGTTATAAAATTTGGGCGTTGTTGCTGCCGGTTCATAGATGTTGCCGGCCAAAATATTTACGGTAATCACGGGCAGTTCGCAGAAAATTCTTAACTTCGTATTTTTAAAAATTTAATTGAAGAGTTTGAAATTAAAAATAAATAAGATGAGACGTTGTGGTTGCACCCTAGCTCTAGCTTCGATTGTTCATCTGAAGGTTTCAAATGGCTCAACAGTTTAGCTCATCCCTAACGCTATTATTGGGTAATGAAAACCACTTGTCTAAAATTAAGCAGGGCAGACAGACTTATTTTTCTCATATGGTCCGGATTAGGCGTACAGAGCTCTCTGTATACATTTGACAACTTCTCAACGGATGCCGTATAAAGTAAGAAACAACGTATGTAATAAAGGAGTTGCGATAAGAAATAAAAAAAGGTACAGTTTCGCTTGAAACACGAAGCATCAATTGCGATAGCAAATTAGTAGAGAGATATACGGAGTAAAGATAGTAGTTTTATCGGCTGCATAAACTTAGACGCATTCGCTGAATTAACTGAACTCTGAATTGAACTGAATTAACAAGCATGGTGTCTGCACGCACAAGAAAACATGAATAGATCACACTCGATGACCGTAGACAACCACTGTCAGAACGCTGGCGTGAGCAAGCGCGCTGCAGCAGCGAGTGACGGTTCGTGCGGTCTAACGCTTCAATGGAAACTCAGCAGCGAAAGCACAGCGCATTCAATGGTCAAAGCCGTGTGGAGATCACTTTCAAAATACGGTGCGCGCGACAGCCTGCAGCCGCGCAAAGTACAAGTACGCAGTTGCTGGCAGAGTAGAAGCCGCACCCCCTTCGTCCGGCACTGCCTTCCTGCTTCCTTCCTTTGGCGTGGGAGATTGAGTCGCCAGTTCCCCTTGCGCCGGGTCGCAAGATACGCATTTGGTGCCGCAGCTAAACGTCGCCTCCCCTACCTCCCTCCTATCCCCTCACGGCCTTTCGCAGGACGGAAAACGTCGCATTTGCTCTCCGCCGTGTGTTGGCTCTCGTGTTCGCTCTCGACGACTTTATCGCCCTTGGACTTTATACGGAACCTCACGGCGATGGCGACGACTATGGCAGAAATCCATTAGAGTGTCCATATAATTGCTATCTCAATAAAATTAAGTTATTATAGAAAGTGCGCCTTCAATTGAAGATGCCCGGCCGTTCAGTAAACTGAAGTAGCAGTAGCAGGACTGCGGAAAACCCCCAACATCTCAGAGGAAGGAGCAGTTATCTTAAGTAGAAATCCCGGAGTTTCGTTATCACGTTCATAATGTTTGCACTGGGCTGTTTGCTGTCGATGAAATATACACGTGAAAGTCTGTGCGCAAGTCATGCAGGTCGAATTTTTGTTACGTCTTATCAAGCGTGTTTAAAGAGGGCCGGACGCTTTCGAGAGCTCGCCGATTCGCGCCAGAAAAAGCTGGTAGAGTTCAACATATATATATAACTCAATCAGAGACCTCCGCTGCACCAGCTATATGACGCGGACCTTCAGACGACCGTGGGCGCGCCCACGCGTTCACAACGTGCGTGGGTGGGCTCGCGCTGTTTCTTCGCACGCGCTGCGTTAATTATGAGTGCCAGGACGTTCCACGAGCCATTATGAAGTGCCCGCCATTTGCGCAAAGCGTGCAGAGAAAGTAGGACACTTTCCATATCCAGCCAGATGGGCGGCCGGCTACGATTAGGAAAATCAGCGCTCGGAGCACCGAGCAGCCGCCGTTGCGTCTTTACGATGCTGCCCACGGACTCTACAAGCAGGGCCATCGGACTGACCATCATCCACCCGGCGGTGTGTTACACAGCTTATCCTGCAGGATGGAAGGCTAGAGCCGGCACAGCGCACATTAAGAAACGCAAATAGCGCAAGAAGACGAGGTTCTTGCAGAAATGTGATGCCACTTGCGAAAATGAGAGCCAAGGCTATCGACAATGTGGGTGGTGTAAGTGTGCAGCGGCTTTGGGGAGAGTCAGCCGTAATTGGGAAAAAGCTAGAAACGACGAGATACCAAATAATTAATAAGAATATTCATAGAAAAAAAAACATGGAACTGTCGCAAACCAGTACACGCGTTCGCTAGATAATTGAAGCTACCCTAAAGCTTAAAACGGAATGACAAGAGAGAACTTTTGTCCAAGAACCTATATGCATTTTCCTTATTCGAAGACCCCATTTTCATTATTAATGTGTGTCATATTAAGAGGGCATTGCCCTGCAGTCCAGTATTGCAAATATAACTTTCTTTCTTTTTATGGAGAAAAAGACTTAAGGTAAAGTGAATTCGAACGCCTGACTTGCGCTCTTTTTACTGTGTAGCCAGACACTTTGTATCACAAAGCACATTTCTTTCGAAATTTATAAATAATGTACTCAGCGAATTTCCCGCACTATTTCATAGAAATAACTAAACAGAGGCATGGTCACATTTATAGGAATCCTAGAAAAGCGAGATGAAATTATTGGACTCCTTCTATACCTGTCTTACATAAGGGCTCTAGAAGCAGATATACCGGGCGTTTATCCCATGACTTTGAGCCATTTTAAAACATCACCGGTGGAAGATAGCACAATTAAAATTCTTGATTTAATCTATTTGAAGAGGCGGACATTATATGCATGAGAACTCGAAATGCATCTACGTTTAATTAACAAGAATTAACTAATAATTAAGATGTTCACGATTTTGATGAAAACAGAAACGCCGACCAAGAAGACGATATTTGGTGAAAATTTTAAACACGCTTCGGCTCCCACAGGGGAGCCTTGTTCACAATAAGGAAGTGTGTGTCGGCGTGATTTCTCCAGCGACACACGTTAAAAAAACATTCGGGGCATTAAATGACATCAAGAAATTCGAAGGTCATCATGTGCTGGAAAGAACAGGAACGGTTCATGAGAACAGAGTGAGAAACATCAAATACAGAGATATACTCTCTGTTTAGACAGTTGGAGATTTTTGCCTTGCTGACGGCCTGGTATGCCACTCCATGTTTAAGGTGAAAGTTATTATATCTACATCGATCAAATAGACAAACGCCGCATGAATCCACAGACACGCACACCGAAAAACCACCTGCTGATAAGGTTTCCCTAAATCCAGCACCAATTCAACCGTTGAGCTATATGAAAAAGACAGCCTATGTAAGGACTGCACACTGTAACTGTGCATAGCGACGTCGAGGACAGGCGCTTATTGTTCAAACTTCTTCGCGTTGCAAGTGCTACAAGTGAGCGTTCAAAAGGCTTTCAAAGTGGCAAGTTGATGCTGGTTGTGCAACTCACGCTCACCAGTAATTATGGCAAATTGATTAGTGCTCCTTCTGGTAATGCTGTTGATACGTCAATCGTGTTGTTTCCGTCAAAGGCCACCCACAGGGTCCTTTCTCGTTTAAGCAAACAGATGTTCCCCACTCAGACAGGAGGAAGCAATGATGGTATAGTCAGTGCTGGAAGGCGAAAGACAAAGGCGAGAGAGCGAAAAGAAAAAGTAAGGCTGGAATGGGATAAGCGGCAAGCGAGAAAACAGCGGAGCTGTGCGTGGCTCGTGACGAGGACCACTGTGGCGGAGAGTAGCTCGTTTCACTGATGAGCGCGTGATAACGTTGCTGCTTGTACCGCTTGGTTGCACCACTGTCTAATTGCGAACAAACCGCTGAACCGGGTGGGAGCATTCACAAGTAGGTTTCCTCCACACTATATGCTTCGTATTTACTTCTGCTTTCTCCTGCATTCCACAATGCCCTTGCTGTTTATATTCTGGGGGTAAACTTCTTTTTTTTATGCCTACAAGTTTGGCCCGCTAGAAGAAAAACATATAAAATGAAAGAATTTCGAGAAGTGGGCGGGTCGCCATCATTTTTGAAGGATCTTTGCGAATTGAAAGGTTGGCAGACATTCCTGTAATTGAATGTGTCCTCGCAAAGGTGCGTACAGTTTAAAAAGCTTTCATTATCGGGGTTGTACCACCCTCCTAACAAAGACAGCAGTTTCAGCAATTAACTTAATGGATTTCTCTGCTCATGCAGAGTTTCATCTTGCAATATACTACTGGGCGGTGATTTTAGTTTTCCATCAGTGGTATGTGACGGTGAATTTCCTCAGCCCGGTGCACAAATCACTGAACCCTCTATTGATCTTATAATGTATCATGACCTAACGCAACTAGTAAAACAACCGACACACATACATATTGACCAAGAATCTATCTTAGATCTTTTTTTAGTTAGCAGAAGTATGCTTCCTCAGGCTTCGGAACTTAGCGTCGTCAATGGCATATCAGATCACAGAATGGTATGTATTACGATGTGTTTGGACCATGTCGCTAGGGTTGAGCATAAAAAGCGTTCAGTGCTTGTTTTCTCACGAGAAGATGATGTACTACATATTGTCACGACCAAAGAAGACAACGAAGTGAGGGACACGAGCACAAGCATGTCCCTCACCGAAGAAGATAAAGTTGGCGCGGCCAAGGTCCTGGGACACTTTGATGAAGACGCCCCGACAGCGGTTCACACCGATGCCAGCAATATCGGCTTAGGAGCTGTACTTGTACAGTGGCAAGAAGGCGCTTAAAAAGTGATAGCCTATGCAAGTAGAAGCCTTTCCCGCACAGAAGAAAATTATTCAACTACAGAGAAAGAGTGCCTTGCGGTGGTTTGGGCGGTGATCAAATTTCGCCCATATTTGTACGGCCGCTCGTTTGATGTTGACAGTGACCAGCACTCACTCTGTTGGTTGACGAACTTAAAAGACCCATCAGGACAATTGGCGCACTGGAGCCTTAAACTTCAAGAACTCGACATGGCTATTGTGTACAAGTCGGGAAAGCGGCATACGGACGCGGACTGCCTTTCTCGCGCCCCATTCGAACCTGCAAGTGCAGACGATGACCACGCTACAGCGTTTCTTGCAGTTGTCAACACGGCTACGCTCGCACAGCAGCAACGCGAAGACCCAGAATTGGAGCCCATTATTAGCTTCCTAGAGGGTCGCACTTCTACTCTGCCAAAACGTTTTGGAAGAGGACTTTCATCATTTTGCTTACGCAATGACGTCCTCTATAAAGTGAACTTTTCTCCAAACGGAAGCCCTTACTTGCTCGTCGTCCCACCATCTCTCAGGAATGAAATATTGCAGGCATGCCAAGCAACATCCGGCCATTTGGGCTTCACACGAACACTCTGCAGAGTGAGACAAAGGTATTACTGGCCAAGATTGACAGCGACTCTTCAGCAGTACGTCCTGACATGCCTTGATTGCCAGCGGCGGAAAGTGCCAGCCGTCAAACCTGCAGGCTTCCTCCATCCTATCGAAGTACCCAGAAGTCGATTTGCACAAGTCGGAATGGATCTGCTAGGCCCATTTTCAACTTCTGCTACGGGACACCGATGGATTATCGTAGCAACGGACCATCTCACGCGCTACGCCGAAACTAAAGCTCTACCACGGGGAACGGCCAGTGAAGCAGCTCGATTTTTTATAGAGAATGTCGCGCTGAGACATGGCGCCCCCACAGTAATAATAACTGACAGAGGAACTGCATTCACAGCAGAGCTATTGGGCACAGTTTTAAGACTTAGTGGCATATCTCCTCGGCAAGCAGCGGCGTACCATCCGGAAACGAATGGACTCACGGAGCGCCTCAATAAGACACTTGCGGATATGCTTTACATGTATGTTGATGTGGAGCATAAAAACTGGGACGAGATATTGTCGTATGTCACTTTTGCATATAATACGGCTCAGCAAGAGACAACGAGGATGACACCGTTCCGCCTTCTCCACGGTCGCGATGTCACATCCATGCTCGACGCAATGTTGCCGCATGAACATGGATGCGATGGCGTAGAAACTGACACTGACTACATTACTCAGCGTGCTGAAGAAGCCCGACAACTTGCACGCATACGTATTCGTCGGCAGCAGGAGTACAATGCAGGGCTGCTATGACCTTCGCCACCGAAAAGTCTCCTACGAGCCTGGAGAGAGAGTTTGGGTCTGGACTCCTGTTCGCCGTCGTGGCCTTTCAGAGAAACTATTGAGAAGGTACTTCGGCCCGTATAAAGTCATCCGACGTCTCTCTGACGTCAACTACGAAGTCGTCTCCGATGGCCCACATTCTTCAAGGCGTCGACGGCATACACCGGAGATTGTGCACGTCGTCCGGATGAAGCCTTACTTGTCCGAATGAAATCACTGCAGCACACGCGAGAACCGATCCTGGCGTCGTCACGTTCTTGGAAGGGAGGCTGTCACAGCCAAAGAAGACAACGAAGTGAGGGACACGAGCACAAGCATGTCCCTCTCCCAAGAAGATAAAGTTGGCGCGGCCAATTCTTCTTGGGCCTTGAATATAGAGCTTGTGTTTGTTGTTGTGCCGTCGTCCTGTGTGCTGTTCTTCGCGTCCTGCGACAATATGTTAGATGCTCTGGACTTATCGTTTTCCAACTTTGTTTCTCTATTGCAGCCTGATTTATGCTCAGTAGAGGACCTTTGACAATACTTTAAAAATCTTGCGTTGCAATGCGTGAATAATTTTGTACCGACTAATGTAATCCTTGTCCGCAAAACCCGCCCATGGATAACAAAGGAAATTGTACGCTTGGAACGAAAGGCAAAGACTGGAAAACAACATCGGAAACACCCCTCTGAAAGTCACATGCGCAAACTTTCAGCGCTGCGCACTCACTTAAGCCAAAGCATTAAAGAAACAAAAGATTACTACCACAATGTTACTATGAAGCGATTTCTCCTTTCGTCCCCTGCAAAATTCTGGCGGCATTTTTCTTCAAAATCAGCAACCGTGCCCCGCCTATGCATTAATGGTGAAACAGTATCGGAGAAATTACCAGTGGCAGAATCCTCCAACAACATCTTCTGTTCCGTGTTTACAGTTGACAACGGCGAAAAGCCCATATTTTCGACATAAGACAGCGTTCCACCTATTAGTGATGTTATAATAATGGAAGAGGGTGTTCTAAAGCTTTTACTTAACATTGATACGAAAAATCTTCTGGTGTCGATGCGATACCCAACATATTTCTTTTCCGGTATGCCGAGTGGTGCTCTAAATTCTTATGTGTGATTTTTAATTAGTCGTTATGTCTATCCGAGTTTCCTCATGACTGGAAGTTTGGAAAGATGGTTCCCGTGCCAAAAGGAGGAGACTCGTCACTGGTTTCTTCCTATCGACCCATTCTATACTTTGCACATGTTCCAAACTTCTTGAGCACATTATCTTTAAACATCAAACAGTTTTAGATGCGAAGCAGCTTATGGCGGGGGCATTGTCCGTCCCACGGCTTCCCACAGCCCCACAGCGCATGCGCGTCCCCTCCTCCTCTCTCTCCTCTCGTCCGCTCCCCCCTTTCTCTCCTCTAGGAATCCGGAGCGGCGCGCACGACAGGCGGTGCGACAGCTGCATACTCCGCTGGGGGCGCCACGGTAGTTCCGTGCATGGTATGAAAATGACGGAGCGCGCGCGCCTCATTCTCTCTCCTGTGCAGCGCCGCGATGAGCGCTCGGGCCGCTGCCGCGAAACCATCTCCCGCTCAAGCTAACAATCTCCCCGCTGCTTCGCATCCACACATGATTCCCTTTAGCGGGAGATGGAGTAATTTTTTTCTTCAGCTTCATGGTTTTCTCGACCCCAGGCAGCACGGATTTCGTAAAGGGCTTTCTACCACTACTCAGCTTTTAGAAACTATTCATGATTTCGCAGCTATTCTAGACGAGCAAGGGCAAATTGATATTATTTTTTTAGATTTCGAGAAAGCATTTGACCGGGTATCCCACACCAAACTCATGATAAAATTGAAACCTATTCTTAAAAATGAGTCTCTTCCATCTTGGATTCAAGCCTACCTTTCTTCGAGACGGAAAACTGTAAACATCGACGGAACACACTCACGTTCAAGACCTGTACTATCCGGAATCCCACACGGATCAGTGCTTGGAGCCTTATTTTTCCTAATTTTCAATAATAATATTGCACAGGAATTGGCAGGTAAAATAGATTGATTGCTGACGATTGCGTCTTATATAACGAAATCCGTAGTCCCACTGACCAATCGCTGTTAAATACCTCGCTGTCTACAGTGCAGTCGTGGTGCAGCGCGTGGCAAATGAAAATCAATGCGAAAAAAAAAAACTTGCGATGACCGCGACACGGAAACGACACCCTTTAAACAATCAGTATTCAATTGATGGGCCAATTTTAGCCCAAGTGCAAGCTAGAAATATTTGGGCGTAGTTATCAGCTCGGACTTAAAGTGGAATGAGCACGTGCCATACATAGAAAAGAAAGCCACGTAGAAGCTTGGTTACTTGAGGCGTTGCTTAAGAAATTCACCCCGTGAGGTACAGCTACTAGCTTTGAAAACTTTCGTCCGCCCATTTCTTGAGCATGGGTCCATCGTTGGGGATCCACATAGCGATGTTAACATAAAAAAGGTGCAAAAAATTCAGAGAAAGGCGATAAAATTTGTATTCAATTCGTTTAGCCGGTATGCATACAGGCAGATACAGGCAAATCAGATACAGACAAATCAGGTTGAGCAACAGTCACACCTCTTGAACATCTTGAGCCAGGCGGCATTACACAGAGCCGTTCCAAAAGGTGATGCCATAAAGCCGGAGCATTTTGATGATATGTCAACGGCTGCAAGTACGTGGATTGGCATTTATGAATACGCCTGCCAACAAAATCAATGGGATTCGGACGATGACAAGATAAAAACCTGAGGCCATTTTGTCGGAAATTGCGAAAAAGTGGTTCCAGATGAGAATCTTAGACCACCTTAGGGACACGTGGAGTCAATGGAAACAGAGCTTCCTGACATCGTTTGAAATTAACCAGTTAGAACGATGGAACAATCCCATTTTTAGACACAAAGTCGGAAGCCTTCAAGAATACTTTTATGAAAAGCGAAGGCTACTCCTGCTCGCTGACGCAAGCCTTCCTGATACAGCAGTTGTGCCCCTGATTATTTTAGGTATGAACAAAGCATGTCTGAAACAGCTGCTGGCCAAATCTAAGACCGCCGAGGATCTCTTTCTCGCCCTGAACAACGTTATTGTACACTCCCTTGCGCATGCCGACCGACATCTAACTCCGCGGAAGAAAGCCGAAAATGTCGGTCAAGTGGACGCCAACAGCATAGTAACCCGAGAGCTGATGGACGCAGAAGCGAAAGAGAGATCACTTGGGAGTGAAGGGATGGAAAGCCAGGTAAATTGTAAGGACAGTGCACCTGTGTCATACAATGACAGAGCTGTTCTATATTTATTAAAGACTAGCATTCTTCATGCCGAAATGAAAATTAGTGGCAGAGACACGCATGTGCTTGTGGACACAGGAGCGTCTGTGAGTCTCATAAAAGGTCCTGGCAGACAAAAAGGAAATCCGACAAGATAAAGCAGTGGAGGTGCAAATTTACAAAGGCAGCAGAAGACTTCTGCATTACTGGACAACAGTGATTGTTAAATTCCAGAATCGGACAATCGAGGTTAAGGCACTTGTAATGAATGACGCGAATTTTTTATTCATACTGTCAAGGCCGGACGTGAGGCGCCTCAAGTTAAACATATCTTGGAAATATGAATTAACTATCGACTCAACTTTAAAAGAAAACTGCTTGGCACAAGAAACGCAGGTTAGGACGGTGAGAAACGCAGAAGAGATACTGACAACATATCCTGAGCTTATCTGTGTTGGAGCCTACCCTCCTGCGACTTCTTTCGTGGAAGTTCCATTCAAACTGCGAGACGCAAATGTAGTCCGCAAGAAGCCCTATGTGCTATCTCACGAGAAGAAAGTATGGCTCAAAAATGAACTGCAACAAATGCTTGATGCTATCATCAGGCCTTTGACATCCCCGTTTGCATCATCTATAACAATTGTGCCTAAGGATGGCGTTACTTTCAGGTTGTGCACGGACTACCGATTGATAAACCGACAGACTTGTTTCCATTTCCTATGCCACGGATCGATGACATAATTAATGAAATTGGAAGATATGAGTGGTTTTAGCGAATCGATTTCTGCAAAGGTTATTGGCAAGTTCCTCTACAAGAAGAATACAAGAAGTTTACAGTTTTCGTTACAACTTTTAATGATGTACGAATACAACAGGCTCCCATTTGGCTGGAAGAACTCGGGCGCCTGGTTTCAAGAATGATGAACAATGTTCTATCTGCTTTTACTGAGCAATTTTGCAACGTCTACGTGGACGACATAATTGTGTACTCTAAAACAGAGGACCAGCACGCAAAGCATTTATCACAGGTTTCGGAAGCACTGAGTAAAGCCAAGTTGAAGATAAATGTTAGAAAAAGCGAATTCTTCAAGCGGTCTGTGGTATTTCTTGGCAGAGTGTTTGACGGCCACACGAAAAGCACCAAAGCAGAGTCTGTCGAGAGGATAAAGACATTGCCTCGGCCGTACAATTTGCATTCATTTCGAGTCTTTCTAAGTCTGTCTGGACACTTTCGAGCCTTCATACCACACTACGCCACCATGACAAAGTGCTTGACATCTCTTACACAGAAAGGTGCACCGTTTGTTCGGAGTGAACATTGCGAACAAACATATCAAGCACTTGTCAACATCATGTCTTCAGATCCGGTATTGATACTTCCGGACTTCGAAAAACCTTTCGAGCTCTGTACGGACGCATAACTTTACGGAACTGGGGCTGTCCTCTACCAACGGGATGACTCACAGTCACCAGCGCGTTAACTCAAAGGTGTGGGTTATTACACACATTTACGAAAGCGCAACAAAACTACGTTACAACGATAAAGGAAGCACTTGCAGTGGTAATGGCTGTAAGGTATTTCCGAACGTATCTTGAAGGTCGACAGTTCAGGCTGTTTACGGACAACAAAGCACTTACCTATCTTCTCAATCTTTGGCAACCCAAAGGCAGAATTGCGAGGTGAATCAACGAACTACAGCAATTCACATTTCAAGCGACCCACAGACCAGGGGAGAAGCTACCAGAAGCTGATGCATTATCGAGGCTGCATATTCCATCAGCAGCAAATACGGAAAAAGTGTGCGCCATCGACATCTGGGAAGGAACAGAGGAAATTCGACCACAGGGCGAGAAGTTTTACGGGACAGAGACATGCCAGCGAAGAATGTTACGACTTTACCACGACAGCGTTGAATTAGATGAGCATGACGGATTCTCAAAGACGTTCAGGAAGATAAACAAGCGTTTTATCTGGGAAAGTATGAAAGAAGACGTACACGAATATGTCCGAACTTGCCACCTGTGCCAAATGGCTAAAGCCAAATACAAACCTAGAGGAAACGAAATGGTCATTCCCACGTATTTCGAGCGTACCCTTTGAAGCGGTCCACCTCGACTTCGCTGAAGTCAGAAAGAAGGGGAAAGGCGTGCGGAAGACGCAAGCTTTCCTTGTCGCCATTGATGAATGAGGAGCTAAATGTGGAAAGGAGGATGCCAACTCTGTAATCGTCCTAATGGAACGCATCATTTTCAAGGCAACTAAAGTATTGGTCTCCGATAACGGACCTGCTTTTCGCAGCGAAAACCTCAGATGGGCCGAACAGAGAGGCATCACTCCAAGGTTTTCAACTCTGTACCATCCGGAAGGCAACACAATCACAGAAAGGTTAATTCGCGACCTGAAGAAGTATTTGGCATTATGCCCAACCTTCCCTAGTGAGTGGAAATGTACCTTGGAAGCTGCGGTGACTCTCCACAATAACACCTATATACATGGAGAGGTTGGGCTGCAGTCCATATTTTTCTGCAAATGGAACAAGTCCTTGGCTTCCTGCAGATAATCAGTTAGGAATCGCTGGCCACGTTATTCTTCTAGAGACCCCAAAGACAGCCGAACAGCAAATGAAATATAAATTCGGAATGAAGACAAGCTTCGACAATAGGCACTATCGTAAGTTGCCTGTGGTTGAACCTGGAAGTTCATACTCGTCATGAAAGCATTGAGCGGATCCAAGTGCCAATTGAGTGGTGCATACATGGACACCAAAACAGCAAGCCAGCAAGGAATCCTCAAGTCAGTGTACTATGAGACTCCGGCGACGACGATCGAAGTTAGCTCCGTTGGGAACATCATCCCGTACCATCCCAGGAGGGATGGAGTCTGCGGCCCCACAGAATGTGGAGTGCCATCAAGACAAAGTCGAAGTGGCGCGAGTACCAGAGGAGAAGAAGAAGAAAAAGAAGTTCAATAAAATGGAGGAACGGTTTTATCCGTCTCTGTTGAGTCCTTAACAATTTATAATTGTTCGGCTCACTTATGTGCTGCACTAGCAACGGCCCTAAAAGGGACAAAATCATTATGATGATGATGGTATGCTGTGGACATTTCATAAAAAGCTGGAGCGTATTCACAAAAACTCTTACGGTAGAGTTCTTCGTAGAAAAAAAATCCAACCAGTTACGATGCTGAAAGTATTTTGAGAGAAGGCGACCTGTCATGGCAAAGAACACTTACGAAAATATTTGTGAATTCGTCCCCGGGTCTGTATTTACAAAGTAAAGAAAATCCGCGACGACAAATTGAGTATAGCTATTGAGCAAAGCCCAATTCATTTCACAGCCTAAGCTGTTATGGGTTCATTCCAATAGCCGTTTCGGTTCACGATGATGCCACCACCGTAACCGCTATCGCTGGAAATGCGAAAAAATGTGGCAGTTTCGCCTGAAAGGCGAAGCATCAATTGCGATAGCAAATTAGTAGAGAGCTATTCGGAGTAGGGATAGTAGTTTTATCGGCTGCTTAAACTTGGACACATTCGCTTATTAACTGAATTAACAAGCGTGGTGTCAGCGCGCACAAGCAAACATGAATAGATCACACTGAATGACCGCAGACAACGACAGTCAAAACGCTGGCAGCAAGCGCAGCCACCGCAGCGGGCTAAGGTTCGTGCGGTCTATCGCTTCAACGGAAACTGAGCGGCGAATGCACAGCGCATACAAAGGTCAGAGCCGTGTGGAGATAACAGACGGTGCGGGCGACCGCCACAGCTGCGGGCAAAGTACGAGCGCAGTTGTTGACAGAGTAGAACGAGTGCTATTTCTGACTAGGCGCCTCATACTATAGACTAATTATGTGCCCCTCCGACTTCCGGCGGACTACAGAGGCGGCAGCAAATGCCCAAGTATGGGACAGTTTCACCTCTCTGATTAGCGGCACTGTAGGCGGCACTGGAAATATCCAGGCACTTTTAAAAGCACCGTACACAGGTGATATCCGCGAGAAATTAAGATCTCGATGCAGTCACCGGAATCCCTTATGTAATGTCGTTGTGTTGTAGTTGGTCTTGTAGCGATCTTGCAGTTGGCCTTATCGACCCTCGCCAAGTCCTTGGTGCGCTTTCCTAATTATGACGCTTGGCTCTCTTTCCCATCGTCGTCGGTTTACCATAAAAAATCTTCTCAGATTAAACAAAATTGATTACACTGCATGCGCTGTTTGACCAGTGTAGCTTCGCACTCATTTATAAAAAGCGATCCCGCATTTCTGGCGCTAGAACAAAAGCAAAACATTTCCTGGCCATCAGGGACCACACGCAATAGCGAATGAAGCGCTCGCGTTACTAGGCGGATTGAAAAGCGCTCAAAGTTCCATCAGCAGGAGTGCTCCACTCTTAACCATAGCGGTACAATTTGCTTTTCGAACAGGAGCGCGGCAGGGAGGAGACACGTAAAAAAGTAGGCTAGAAGTTGTAAGGAAAAGCATAGAGCTATAAAATATGAGTGCTCGAAAGATAACCGGGCTCTTTTGAACAAGAATATGTAGCCAATTTGGAAGCAAAGAACTCGATTCTAGACGACACCTATCACTCCCTGGTGTTCGCCGGTCCCAACGTTTTTTTTTTTTTTTCTGCCGCCTCAGCTCTACTGGAAAATCTCCTCGCTCCCTCCCCAGGCCCCCGTGCGGGCTCCTATTGAGATAATGGTTCGCTATAGCCATAAGAGCTGAATATCACTCCCTCTACTGGCAGCGCTGATCAACCTGCATTCTCTGTTTCTGTTCTTCCCTATCGCTCCACTCATCCGCGATGGACGTATCTTGTATCCCAGTTTCGCCGGCTTTTGTCCCTGTTGTGTCTCCGGCACAAAAGCTATAGCAAGACCTTCGAGCTAACGCTTCACATTACGGAATACACGAACATTACAATCTCCTAACCTCGTTTCTGCGGGCTCCTACTCCCGAGACTCAGCTCGGCCTTGTGCGTCCTGTGTCCTTAAAAGCGTGCTCCATGCCCAGCGCTCTTGCCAATGTACTCAGGCGTTCTTCATTAGTTTAGGCTGATTTCTACGCTATTTCTATACGTCACCTTGTCTTGTCCTTCACCGCTGGGCAAGCGCATTAGGAAACACACAAAACGTGTACGCTCGCACTGGAACCTAGCTATTTCTGGCTTTATCCTGTAAGGCACTCAGTATATAACTGCTACTTTTCATCGTCTAACACAACATATATTGTTCGCTCCATCGACCCTCTCGCTTACTTTTTGGCTGCATTTCGCCCTCGTTTCTATCGTGTTCCGGATAACGATTCTTCTCGTAAGTGGTAAGCAATATTACTGAGAATGCAGTAATATTGTCCTGGCACTACTGCTGTAATCCGTGTTTCTAAAGCAATACTGCATGGGCCAAACCCTAAGATACTTCGAAGGATTACGAGAAAAGAAAGCTGTTGAGGTCAGCTAAACGCAATGTCTTTTTGGTTACCCAGTACAGTGGGCCATACTAAACCAAACCTAATCGCAGATACAGAACCTCTGCGCGTGCTTGCTCCTGGAGAAACAGGATCGTGCACTCGGGAAAATCGGTAGCATATCCACGATGCAGCCATCTTTTTGTAATTTGTGATAAAAGGTTTGTTGTCTAAAATATAATATACAAATATAGGACACCTCAAGAACAGAAACTTGCATAGACTACTGAGCTTGGAATAATACTTCACTAAATCTGACGCAAAAAATGGCGCCTGAAGTGGTTGTAGAAATCACAGTTGTAGAAACACATAATACCGGCCATTCAGATATCCAATTGTCTTGTACGAGATAGGCTACGGCTACGGCTACGGCGGAGATAGACTAATGCTCCTCGTTTGAACAAATGTGTTGTCACTTCGAGGTCCCTCGTCTTAGATAAAGAGCATATGGTGTAAAAGCACGTGAAAGCCATGACATTTAAATTCTCGAAGCACGTACTTATAGCTGAACTACAAAAAAAGAAAGAGAACCAATGTATAGTTAGGTCAGGTTAAATGGGGTATGGAGATTAGAAGCAGTACACCTTCGGCAACTCTATTTCGCTTCTGTGCCGCAAGTAAACGACGCTTAAAACTAAATTTTAAAAAGAAAAATAATGAAAATACAAAGGTGTGATTCCACGCAAAATTAACCAGTGATTTTTTCGGGCGATCACAGATATAGCAGAAAAAATTTCCACATTGTTGTTGACGTTCAAAATTCGATTTCCTAATTTATTTTTTTTCGCGAAAAATTTCAATAATACTATTTTGTAACTGCTCGCATACATAACATACACGTAGGACTACTTAATGATGTAGCACACATTATTTTAGGCCGATCACCGAGGCAATTTTTTTTTACCTTAAACACGAAGCGTGTTGTAAAAAAAACATTAAAATTAGTTTTCCTTTTTCAAAGCACTTTGCTGAACCTTGAGAGCTTCAAATACTTTCCGGCTGCATTATGTTAATTGGGCTGCCATTCTGTTATTTTTCCTGCCTTCTGGGTTTTATTACATTTCAAGCAAAAAAATTTTAATTTTGAAATTTTACTCACGTTTACCGTTACCAAAAGCACTGGAAGTATCCAAATATACGAAAAAGCAGCCATTTCGGCACTCACACCACTTTGTTGTCTTGCTATACACGCCATCTGATCGACCGTATCGTAACATGCCCGCGAGAAAAATTTTTGATTGGTGTCGTCTAGATCATTTGGGCGAGAACAATGAATTTCCGCCAAGATGCTAGAAAATTCTTGGTAAGAAAAATGAACATAGAGATGAGGTTCTGAATTTTTATTTTTGTGGCAAATTTTTCAGATATATTTGTTACGGTACAAAAAACGCTGGTTGATTTGGCGTATAAATGAACCTAATAACACTTCCGCGCGCGCAATCCCTCTAACAAGACAAAAGTGAGAAAAAAAAAAAACGCTTAACGGTGCACTCGGCCGCGCAACGCTTAAACAGCGAAGCTGGGTGATCGTAGCCCAGCACTTTCCGGAAGTGCGCGCGAACTTTTCATCTTATTACTCATCATGATGATAATTTCTTTTCGCGCGTCTTGGACCAACGCTTCGGTTGCGTTTTTGCTCGGACTTACGGCCGTCACTGCGCGTTGCATAGTGCAGCTTGCAACACCGACACCGCTTTGCTATGCCGACGACGCGTTCCAGCAGACCCGCTCCGTGAATGCGTCTCTCTCTCTCTCTCTCATAGCGCGCAAAACCTCTTCACCTCGCAGAGAACGAGCGTGCGAACATGCCAGCTGTGGATGAAGACGACGACGCTCGTACGCAATCATAAGGTTCGCATAAATGCATGATCTGCAAGCATGACAGTATGACTGGATGTACGTGTTAGACGCATGTGTGTGTTTGCCCGAGTTTTAAGTGTGTAGCTATGTCCGGACTGTAATATAACTTCAAGTTTATTTTCCACGAATTAAAGAAAAAAAAAGACAGTATAGCCTAGTGGTTACGACGCTTGCCTTGGGACCGTGGGTACGCGGGTTCGAATCCTACGTCGGCAAGAAAGTTTAATTTCTTTTATTTCTTCATAGATTATTGATACCAACCAAAAAACGGCTGACTTGAACAGCTTCGCTGTTACAAGAAAAAAAAAAAGATAAAAACAGGAAACATCAACAAGAATGCGAGCCACTGCATAAAATAGTCCCATTTACTCATTTCGACCTTACGTCCATATTTATTTATTTACAATACTGCCAGTCTCTACTGAGACCATAGCAGGTGGGCATTATATGTATACGTATGTACAGATACAAAGAAGGCTAATCATGTTAACGATCAAGCAATACATGAATAACCATGTATTGTCCGTACTTTCTTTTTTCAAGACTGCTTTTTGTGCAGTAAAAAGAAAAAAAAGACAGGTTTCGTTGCTGCCGTTTCACTATAAGTGTGTGTTGACCCATTGTAGAGATCGAATGCACCCCTCCAGAAAATAAGTTTGTGTCAACACTCTTCTAAAAGTTGGGTTGGACTTGGGCGGTATCAAGCGAAATCAAGCAATGGGCAAGTTTTTTGAAGTTGTTGCAGTTTTTTGAAGTTGTTTTGAATTACCTGTGTATTTGCACAGGTAATTCTTCCTAAACGTATCTTGATTTTATTATTTTATGACTTTCTTGAATATGATGGGGCCTTTGCATCTCATATTCCTCCATCGTGCAATAGCATGATTTGGCCGAAAGACACAACCTTTTTCCTGCTTCCAGTGGAATATAATAATGACGTCCTTGCGAACTGCGTCGGCTTCTCTAATACAGTGTCTGCCACTGTATCTATGCGTGCTCACTTATGTTTGGCAATATATCGATGCCTTAGATGGACGTCCGTAAAAAAGGAGCTAGTATCCTCATGTTTCGCGATGCCTATGCGTTAAGCGACTCTGCACTGATATAAAGCCCACGCTGCCATGAGAAGATTCTGCCAGGTTCTTTCAGAGTGTCCACCACTGGCCTGCGTGGGCAGTAATGAACCAGCTCCTGAGCGAAGAATCCGGGGACATTATCGCGGCACGTCACCTTTGCGACGTAATGTGATAAAAGTTCTTTCTCCAGTACTTAAGCTTGATCTCAAGCAGAAAGGTCCTTTTTAATGATTGCGTCACTACAACTTACTTTGTTAGTCCTCTCTTTCAACATCTTTCCTCATAAATATCAGCGCCTAATGTCAAGCTAACTGTTATTCAGTTGAAAGCTACTACATCCGGGGCTGCTACTAAGTATATCGCAAGCTGTCTTCGTTAAAACAACTTCAACATTCTCCAATTCCTCGCGAAACCCTGTCGATTTCTATAGTGATCCTTTTTTAGCCTCTTTGTGCGTCATCCCTCCGTGGTAATATTTTTGATAGAATACTGTAAAAGTTGTAATATGCATGCACTGCATTAATGAGAATACCGCTTAAAATCACGTTTATAAATACGTCGTTTGTACAGTGCAAACGTGCCTGCAAGATAAGCTTCACAAAGACTCCGCAGTTTTCGAAGCGCATGAACTAAGTGGCGGCAGTGATCGAGCTCCTACGTTCTGCACTTCGGCAAAATAATGAAGCGTTGAACAAAAATACACTCTTTCAGCGGCATCCCAGAATTCAAGGCACCGAGAATTTTAATCATTTCCCGATCTTATTATAACTTTTTCATCTGTACCATTTTCGCCTCGTGTTCTCTCTGGGCTCTTTTCATCTATGCTAGCGCACGCCTGCGTACAAAGGCGGCGCAAAGATTACTGGCGCAGATGACCGTGGAATTGGGATTGCTTACGGCCACCGTAACAAAAGGTTGCGTATGTCGCCCTATGCATTTTAAATGTGCGCACGTCTTCATGCAAATCCGAATCGACGGGAGCATGACCGAGCTAGTCGGGAGTGGAATAAAATTGGGGAAATACAGCGGGGATGGGGGAAGAAACCTAGCCTCTTCGCATTCGTGCAGCAGCTGTCTGCCTGCATACTCTATAGAGCGGCACGAGCCCATAGAGACACTGTATAGGTGAGGCAGCCTGCAATGAAAGCACCTTCTTCGACTTCAAAGAACGCTTGTTGGGAGTGCCGCACCCATGCCTGAGTGTCGTATTTTGTATTCGAATCAAATAAAATAAGGCGGAAAATGCTCTTCCGTAGGATACGCCAGGCTACTCTGCAACCATCTATGCGAGTTGAATATTCTGTTCTCGAACAATATTGTCGGTCGTGTCATAGAACCCGTGCTCATGCATACGCATGACCGAAGCGTCTGTATTTTACCCCCTTCAGTTCCTGGCCTACTTGTTCCATACCAACCAGTACTGCAGATTCTCTCGAGCAGAACAGGGAGTCTTATGGGCGTAAAGGAAAGCTGCGCTTAAAATAGCTTTAAGTGAGCACGGCGTGTGGACCGTTTCACCACTTACGTGTATCATTCGACAATTGGCTCTTGTTCCTTCTTTCGGCTGTCTTTGATCGTCGTCAGTCAGGATTACCTGTCTCACGCATTAAGTTGACGCCGTAGGCTTCACCATGCAGGTAACGACTGTTAGACCATTTTTAACTAAACTGTCAGCTTTGCTCTTTGGGCCTGCACCTAACACATTCCTAGGCAATTGAGTGCCTTCTATGAACTTAGTAGTTGCAATTTGTAGAGTAACAGCGTTTTTATGGCTCATAATGGCTGACAACCAATGTACACACTCTTGTTGCACCAACCAAGAAGGAGAGCAACGAGTTTAAGACCTTCTGTGCTGAGGACGGTTTTGAGAGGTATCCGAGGATTCTCCGACAATGTTTTGGGAGAACAAGATTTGATGGCGAATAAAGATGCTATAAGGGTCGGTATTTTGTAGTGATGCGTTATGCTTTATTCTATACTATTCTTATCATCCACCGCTCACGGCCGGCTGATCCTGTTGATAACGTGAGCGGACCGTCGCTCTGACCACTGACCAAGCGCGAAAAGAGCGAAAAAGCATTAGCATGGGAAAGGCATCGCTACAAAATACTGGCCGAGTAAACCGATGCTGCATGTCTGTGTTAGAGGCACAAAAGGACTATTCCTTTACAAACATGGCACAGATGTATGACTGAACTCGCATGCTTTCTAGCTTAGTTCTTTATGCTGCTGCTTGGCAAAGGAGAAAGTAAGAGGAAGAGAGAAGGATGCACATATGAAAGGTCGCATATGAAAAAACACTAGCCAACTTCACAGCAAAATATGAATGTCCGTTCGAGTTGCAGGTCTAAGATGGTACATTAGAGACGATGCCCAGATTGTGCCTGCAACGGACTGCAGTGCACGTTTTTAAATATGACTGCAGTAAATAGTGACGTGTGCATAAAACAATACTCACTTGCTATGAAAACTGTTATGACTGCTGCTGGTATTCCTTGCTTTTCCCGAAAAGTCACCGCAGCTACAGAATCATTCTCTTGTATCACTTCAGCCGTGTCTTCATTGGGTAGGCTCGGCATTACAAATGTGCTATTTACTTCGCGGTCATGAGTAAAACATCTTTTAAGTGACGACAATAATGACATGTTTGTTCCCGGAGGAAGAAAGGCTTTGGTAAAATAGCAGATGCAGAAGATGATAGCGACGATGATTGTGATAAAGGGTGACTTGAAGCAGTGTTCAGCAGCACACGCAATCTAGAAACGCAGGTCCAATTGACACCACTGCATGTTACGAGAGTGGTAACGCTTATCTTAAAACCAAGAAAGAAAGCACTGACAAGCTGCCCAAATGGAATGCTAATGCATCGCATCTACTTGCGGTGCCACCTCTATAGGGACCGAGAGAATGGGGTAAAGCTAATGGCAAGCACTGTTACCGTCTGTGCTTAAATCATCGCTCATCGTCAGAACATAAACTTAACCACCGACCTGGAGAGGAACATTATCACGAAGCCTATCTGCGCTGCGCGCTTCTTTCTTTCACGATCAAAGCGCAGAAGAAACGGAAACAGTCTGCATCCTTCTTCCGCAGTCGGGAAAGAAGAAACTCCCAAAGCGGCAGCTCCACGCGGAGAATTTCGCGGCGCGACGGGCGGCAACAGGAGAAGCTGGCGCGGAAGAAGAATGCTCTTCCCGCGCACCTCGGCGCATTCCACTCGTGAATTGCGAGAGCATATGCGCGGGACATAATAGAAGCGGGGAGCTGGAGCGTTCCGGAGCGGGCCCGCACTATACCTCGTTCACAGGCGCGTAAGCTGAGTACTGCGCACCCGAGTTCGTGGGAGCACGGGAGGGCTGCGCGTGCGCTGTAGCGATGGGTGGCTACTTAATTTGCATATTCGGCGAGACTGTCTAGAATTTGCCATTCGGAGAGGCGGGATTCGGTGAAGCAGGAGACAGAGAACAGAAAAAGAACAGGAAAAAAAATTGTGTGGCTGTCGCACAGCGATGGTACACGAAAGAAAAGGAAAAAAAAAAAACATTAAGTTGGGCAATACGACGGGAAATGGCGGAGATAAGTAGTGGAAAAGTAGACGCTGATGCCAGGGGCCCAAAGTAGGCTTCCGTTAAATTTTGTAATGCGTTGCGTGAAATAATATTTCGCTGTATCTCTCTTCGCACTTTCGTGCACGTGTGGCTGTTGCTAACTACGTCAAACGTTAGCCACTGGTCCCAGACATAACGCACGAAGTTCTCTATGTTATATACTGAGAATCACCTGAATTCTTCTCATGCATTCTTATCTCTTTTTTAGCCTACATCGCTCATATTCCTTCTACTTTCCTGCACGTGCCAAGTTTTTCCCACTTCGGTATAACGTGAAAGCATGCATACGCAGACATTTTTATTACTTTCTTTTGAAAGTTCTTGTACAAGTTGCTTTATTCAAAATTAAATTCTGCGGTTTTTCACGCCAACACAACGATCTCATTATGACGCACGTCACAGTGAGGGAGTGCTATAATAATTTTCACCACCTGGGTTTCCTTAACATCCACCTAAATTTAGGTACACGAGCATTTTTACATTTCGCCCCCAATCAAAATGCGGCTGCCGTGGCCGGGATCGCACTCGTGTCCTCGAGCTCACCAGAGCAGCACCATCGGCACTTAGCTACTGTGGAAGGTTACAAATCGTTTCTGAAGGCTAACAAACGAATAATATACATAGAGAATAGCTTCGTCGCGCAGGTGAGAATGAAAGGAAAGTTAGCCTCTCCTAACAACATAGCGTTACTGGGGAAAGCAGAGCAGAGCATTAAATAGAAAAGAAAAAATTGTATTTCGGCCTGTTCGAAAGACGAAATAAACATCAAGCGCTCTCTCTCACCTTTTTCATATCGGCTGTACTAATTGATATAACTGCATAGTTTAACACTGATGAAAGTTGGAAACGAAAGGAAAACTATTAGTGTACATTTTCTTTGCTGCGAAACAACAGATGCACTTTTTAATGTAAGGTGGCAGCTCATCATACGGCATGTAAAAGTAAACAGTTCATTTTCGCAACTTATGCACTAGAAATCAGAGCACAAGAATTCCCGGGTGTTTGTTTATTGCTTAGTATCCTACTGTGATGTTGCGACTGCGAAATACAGTCGGGTGGTTACGTGAGGCAAGAATTGTTTGCTGCATCGTGTTTGATATAAGATGCAGTTACGGGTTGTTTTGCGGAGGAGAGGAGATAATTGTTTCCTGCTGAAAGAACGAACTTGGTGGCAAAATATAACATTTATACGTGCTATAGCACCATTATTTGCAATGATGGGGGTGATGTTTGGTCAGGGAATTATGACAGCATTGTTTCCGATGAAGATAGCAGAGGGCCTTGGTGTTCCGAGAGCTAATTGCAAAAGAAGGAACAAAAAACTTTCGCAGCAAGAGGAAGATGGGTTTTAGTTCGACTTGCGTCGACTTCCGAAGACTACGCAAAAAAAAAAGGAATTGACATTACACTAAGATCTGTAAATGAGTATCTCAATATATTGAAGCTATCAAATAGTGATTCAAAACGACGTCATCAAAATAAAAAGATGCATTAGCTGGAGCTGTGAAGAACACACTCCACTTTCATAGCAATTTGTTTGAATTTTAAAAAAAATTATTGCGATACTTCTCGCTTGCTTCGCGCGAAAAAAAAATAATTTTGCGTGGCCATCAAATATATCCGTAACTACATGGTGTATATCATATGTGATACGCGACAACTTAGGGTCATAATATGAAAACCAGGCATTTGTTTAAAAAAGTGACTTTGTTCACGAATATCGACCCAACCAAATGCATCTCTAGCTTTTCCACAAGAAAATGAAAATTCATGCGCTTAGCAGTTGTTGAACCAACAACCGACAACTTTCTTTGGTTGATGATTCTCTTGTAATACACTTTTCAAGGTGCTTCAACAGGACTTGGCTGGTCGCAGGTGGATAAATGCATAAACTGATAATGTGTAGTGATATTTTATGCCTAAGAGAAATCATTAGGAGCTTCGGCTTTCCCAGGGCAAATAAAATGGTTTGGTAATCAGACCCTTTGTGTTGACAATATAAAGTGGATTCAGTAATGCAAAACATTGTTTTGTTTGATAATGCTTTGTAATTTGAAAGTATCATGAAAGTAACAACATTTTTTTCTCAGTAATTCTTACTGCACTCAGAATCTTTCGTACTTAGTACTTCACTTCACTTTATTACCTTAAGGGCCCTCAGGGTTGGGGGTATTACATAAGGGGTGGGCAACAAGTATGAAGTAAATACATACACAAGGAAAGGATGTTTAAGTACACGTTTGCTCGCGGTTAAATATGGAAGTTATGCAGTTAAAAATGTGGATGGGCAGGTGATTGCGGCCATGTCATGTGGAAGGCCATTCCAGTCCGAGGCTGAGCGAGGAAAAAATGATGAGACAAAAGTGGTATTGTGCGCACGTGGCCGGGAGATTTGGAGGGGATGACCAATGCGAAGTGAAATGCGTCACGGAGGACTGATGTAGGGTGGATGATGATCGAAATGAGCCGTAAGAAAACATAAGGAATAAGTAAAACTAGCGATACGGCCCCGACAAGCCAGGGATGATATGCGGGACTCTGCTTTTAACGATGGTGTAGGGGCATTGTATGTAGAGCACTGCGCGGGCTCGGGCTTACCCGAAAGCCCGGGCCCAGACCGGCCCGTGGGCCGGGTCGGTCCGGGTAGGGCACTTTTTTCACGGGCTCGGGCCGGGCTCGGGCACGGGATGTGCTTTTTCACCCGGGCCCGGGCAGGGCTCGGGTATTTTGACGCGGGCCCGGGCCGGGCTTGGACTTTCTGGTGGTGTGCATGTAACGTGCAGCGAGTTATCCTCGCGCGTCTCGACTCTGAAAAATCTGTTGCCCCGGCGCAGCTGGAGCTCGCAGTGCTACTCCTGTCTACTTCCCTTTTCTTCTTCCGTCGTATTTTGCGCTGTTTGAACAAAATGTCAAAGTCCTGAAAGACCGAAGTCGCTTCCACCCAAAGGATGCCATTGTATTTCTTACCTAAATCAATGTAATTAATGCTTTCAGCACGGTGTAAGCGCGTTCGCGACTTGCTGATTCTTCAAAGGCGAATTGGTAGAACGATGATTGGTAAGATAAGATAATTCGTGAAGCGGCTGAAATATGGCACTGCGTCCATCCATGATTGCACGCATGTCCTCAACCGGTCGCCTAGCAGCAGCGCATTACGCTGCACCATGGAAGAACGAGAACTTGCTTTCTTTCTCCATTTACTCCACCCATGCGTTGTATGCGCTCATGACCGGTGGTGGCTGCGCTTCGGCTACAGTGTACTAGAATACGGTTGAGTGGGACGAGCGGCTGGGGCGGCGCATGCTTTGCAGTGAGGCGCCCGACGTAGAAAAATACTGTGGCGGCGCTGCGAGAAGCGGATTGGGCCGCATCAAGGTCGCGCCAATAGAAAATGCTGGCGATACTGCTCAGCAGGGTCATTCGTACTACTTTGCGCGCTGGTAATTACGTTCAGACCGCTCAAATGGTGTTCATAATTGCATATGACATGTATTTATGGCTTAAGAATACATTCCTTTCATTCTCTTCTTTATTTCATTTTTTTAATGCCACGCAGTGGTGTTTTTAGGCCTCGGGCCGGGTTCGGGCCGGTTTAGAGCCGGGCCGGGCCGGGCTCGGGCCTAAGGTAAAGGTGTGGCGGGCCAGGCCGGGCGGGTAACGTAGATTATTTCGTCTCGCCATAAAACTTTTGGTCGGGCTCGTGCGGGCAGCCCAACGCAAAAACGGGCCCGGCCGGGCCCGGGCCGGGCCCGGGCTGAGAAAATCGGCCCCTTCAGTGCTCTAATTGTATGAATAGCATGAATGAATGAATCTTGTGGCATGATTTTGTACTGATTCTAGGCACTTTATTAGATATATTTGGTTAGGGCTCCAGATGGCAGATGCACATCCCAGCTTAGAGCGTACGAGTGACTTGTAGGCAAGCAGTTTTAGGCGTGGTGGTGCGTGACGTAGATGACAGTTTCAAGGACCCAAGGCTTCTTTTAGCAGATTATATAATTTTAGTGACATGCGCGTTCCAGGTTAGATTATTAGACAACGTTACGCAGAGGTACTTATAAGACTGTGTTAATTCTATGGTGACGCGCAAGATAGTATAAGGGAACAGGAGAGGATTACGTTTTCGGTTGAACGACACAAGTTTGCATTTATCGGGGTTTAGTTTCATGAGCCATTGGTTACACCAGTTCTGGACACAGCTTGGGTCACTTTGGAGAGCTAGTTGATCAGAGGGGTTATTAACTGTGTGGCAGATAACACAGTCATCGGCAAAGATACGGACGTTACAGGGGACATGCGTTGGTTGGCCGTTAATATATATTAGAAATAGGAGGGGACCAAGGACCGACCCTTGCGGTACGCCTGATGTTACTGGAACAGAACTAGAGGTTTGATTATTACCGTGAACAAATTGGGTACGGTTAGCCATAAATTCCTTTATACACTGCAATATGTCAGGATGTAGTGTTTAACCAAGAAAGCTTTAGTAGCAACCGTTGGTGAGGAACCTTGTCGAAGGCTTTCGCGAAATTCTGGAAGACTGCGTCAGTTTGGAGGTTAGAATCCAGATTTACATGCAAGTCATAGACGAAAATAGCTAATTGTGTTTCGCAGTATAAGTTTTTACGGAATCCGTGTTGAGAAGGATGAAAGAAATTAGTAGAGTCAAGAAAATTCATTATGTGAGAATAGATTACATGTTCCATGATTTTACAGGGCACACTTGTTAAAGAGATGGGGTGGTAATTGAGGGGCGATTCATTGTTACCTGATTTGAAGACCGCAACGACCTTCCCCACCTTCCAATCGCTGGGTATGCTACATGTGGAAAGTGATTGCGTTAACAGTAATGATAGATACACTGAGGAAGCATGCCGAGTATTTTTTAACAGTGTGCTGGTGATTTCATAAGTTCCTGTAGAAGATGACATCTTAATATTTTCAATTATACAGGTGATGCCATGCGCAGAAAATGTGACTGACGGCATAAGTGATCTCGGTTGGCCATTTGGGACAGATGGTGACATATCAGTTTCGTTTGTGAAGACGGATGAGAATGCAGTATATTTGCACATTCAACGTCGCTCACTTCCTCACCAAGTGTGTTGGTAAGTGTGATTATTGGCGCCTTATCAGGGTTTAGAACTTGCTAGAACTTTCTCGGGTCATTGGTTAAGATCTTCGGCAGGCCAGTTTGAAAGAATGCGCGTTTGGTATTACAAATGGAATGTAAATAAGTTGGCTCGGCCTCGTAATATTTGTTCCATGCGCATGCGCTCGGGTTTCGTTTTGCTGCACGTAAAAGGCGCTTCTTTTTGTTCGTCTTTCTTGTGTTTTACGTGCCAAAACCAGTTTTGATTATGAGGCATGCTGTAGTGGAGGGCTCCGGAATAATTTTGACCACCTGGGATTCTTTACCGTGCACTACAACGCAAGCACACGGCCTTTTTGCATTTCGCCTCCATCGAAATGCGGCCGCCGCGGCCGGGATTCGATCCCACGATCTCGTGCTCAGTAGCGCAACGGCTTAGCTGACTGAGACAACGCTGGCGGGTCTTCTTTTTGTTCTTCATTGTTTTCAAAGAATTTGAGAGCCATAGTTTGTTATGATTGGCATGAAATGTAATGGTGGGAATAAATTTGGTTGTTAGTTCTTTAATTTCGGTTTCGAAAGTAAGCCGGTTATCGTCAATTGATCGTTCATGGAAACACCATTCGAAGTTTGAAAAAAAAAACAGCAATTGGTTATCAATTTTATTGTAATTGCCTTTGTCGTAAAGGCGAATCGTTTTATGGAACGTTTGGCGCGATTCCGGGATGAAGGCGAAAGTAGCATGTAGAATTTCGTAGGTCGCTAATTTCGCGATGATAAGTAAGAGTTTATAAAATTTCAGGGTGATTAGTTAGTATAAGATCCAAGATGTTTGACGGTTCACGTACAGCGCGTGTGGGTTCCGTTACTAACTGGGTGAGATTGAAATTTAAACACACGCCAACGAAGTTAGTTCTTTCTAACTTCGCCAAGTAGTTCTTTTGTCAAGTATTAAGTATTTTATTTTATTTACTTTCTTTGAGCGTTTCGTACTTGTCTGGTATAAGGTCACAGCAGAAGAAAGCCCGTCTAACTTCCTATTTTTTAGGTGATATAGTGAAACGAGCCCTAAAATAATTATGTATGCGGGACACTAACAACCTTTTTGAAACACTAAATATAGTTTACGTTGTAAAAAAACAACCTTAAGGATATCCAGCCTGCAGACAGTCCTAGCATGGAGCCAGAAACAGCTTCTGGAGTAAGCTTGCTTTATTTCTACTAAAAGCGGGCGTTAATGATCTTTCCAAAACACCAAATATATTTTAACTAAAGAAAGAAATGTGCATGAGCCTGGGCACATCAACAGCCAGACAGTCCTTACATCACTATAAAGAGACTACCAAAATGGAGGCGGTGGGCAAGAAAATCAGCATAAAACGTTTTACAATTGTCGAGCAAAAAAAATTTGTTTCCGGAATAAGAAAGCGAACTTTAATTCGATTGAATCTAGAAAAAGTATCGGGCAGGTGCAGCGGAGAAAAAAATATATTCAGGGGCGATTCAAGTTTATGCAAACAACGAGTTCCGTCGCTCTCGCATTACAGTCCACAGTTGCACGGTGGCCAGAAAAAGAGTGAATTCTCAAAAAAAAAAAAAAGCGCAATGCCTGAGGGCGAAATAAAAAATACAGCTCTCACTGAGAATTGGGGTTGTGTAGAAGTAGATCGAAGGAGGATGAGAAGGCACTCAAAGGAAGTCGTGGCTAAAGTTTGGGGATGTACGGCTTCGCTGGTGCACAAAAAAGAAAAAAAAAATAAACAGGGCGGGGCGGGAGTTACTACAGGCGGAAACGTGGTGGGAGATTTGAGCGATGCGCAGACGGGCAACAGCGTGCCACATTGTACGATCAGGGCGGCGCGAACGCGCCGTGAATTACAATAGTCGAGCACACCCCACACGTGGAAATCCCAAAAGGCTCGGTGGCACAACATCAGCTACACTTCCGTTCATTTTCTTTCCTGCTCTCCCTCACTGATTTTCTTTATCCCTAGCATTCTACTCAGAAGAGAGAAAGAGAATATTTTCTCGTGTTTACGGAGGCGAATCCGAAGCTTCTATGCACCGCGAGTGCTTGCAGGATTAAGCGAGTGCTATAATGCAAATGTTTAAACCCCCTCTTGCCTCTCCCCTTATTTATTTAGAGTCGCAAAATAAGAGGAACGTGGCGGCCAGGCAACTTTTAAATCGGAGCAGCATTGTTACCCAGTGCGCTTCTGCAGTTTCTCGTCCTGAAGCGGTATGCGATAACAGTGGCTATAGGCGGCCGCGCCTTCTGAAAGACGTGCTCCGCGAAGGAACGCGAGCAAGTTCATCTAGGAGGCGGCTTCACCCAACACAAATGGCTTTATTTGTTTATTTCTATTTGTTTATTACGGCAGCCCGTATGCAAAAGTCTACACTCTGAACATTGTTCCTTGTCAATACTGGGGCGCTGTGAACGTGAAAAAGAGCCTATATATGCGGTAGAATGAAAACAATCTCTTCACTGGCTTGTTTTTTCTTCTTCTATTATTTAAATATATAAAATCTAAGAAGAAAACATCCGGCGCATCCAACCTGTAGAGACGATTGATTACTTTAATACTATTAGCAATCTATATGTTATGCTCGTCATTGTTGATACGTTTTATATGATAATTATTATTAAAAGCGGTGCATACCCAGTGACAAAAATGTGAATAAGAGAAGTTCAATAAATAGCAGCATATACACAGTGTAGCATTCGCAGAGACTCAAGTTGGCGTGAAATAGTTCAATTGAAGAGCACCACATCGACAGAGTTACAGCCGCGGTGATCCATGATGGCTTTGAACCCGGTTTCCTCAGCACAGAAGCTGGATGCTGTACCCATTTGACTATTTGACACTGCCCAGCAACCGAAGTTGGCAAGAAAGAGGTTCGGCGGGGACATAGATACACTGATACATGGATACATAGAGACATACAGAAAACTGGGGTAAGTTCTCTATTAATGGTAACAGCATTACTAAAGTAGTACCGCGCTAACACGGGGAAGTCCGGCGGGGAGTTCAGCGCACCAGTGGAACTCCTGGCCCGAGTTAAATTGAAAAAGAAGTTACAGCAATAACTCTGCAAAAGTGTTCGCCATTTTATCTACCAGCCACTAAATAGCATCTTGCTCTGTTCAATGATGTAATATTAATCACGAAATCTTCTAAAGCGTTAAATGCTTCTTACGCCGCATAGTTAGCAGTTCAGGAGAAACTCACTATCTATTGAAACCAGTGATGCCAATTAGTCCCATTTCTGCGCGGCCAAAGCACCTCAAGTGTAAATATGCGTTCCTGATTGAACTGTCACTAAAGTATGTACATTTGATTATGTTCCGCTCTAGCTCGCGTCCACTTTGCTGAGTGCTCCAGTTGTCACTCACCACACGACGTGCATGCATATAGAGTGTAGTTTAAAGACGCTCTGTCTTTCGTGTTTCGCTGTGGTTGTTCTCTTTTACCATGATCTTTGAGCTAAACATACGAATCTAAAAAGTAAAGATACTTGGTCATGTTTTCAGTGGAGATAGACACTCCTATTAATGCGAAGAACTCTTTGCCGCATTCTTGGCATGTTGGGGTAGGTAGGTAGGCAAGTTCCTGTCTCATCTCGCTTTCATAAAAAAACAAAAAAACATTATGTCTGATCAATCGTGGAATCGAACCTCATGCCCTCAAACACAGCAGCGCGGGGCTCTAACCCCTACGCCACGATCTTTTTTTTTCTTTATTGCCGGGCTTCGACACAGTACAACAAATGAACACACCACAATAGACAGTACGCCAGATCGCTCAAGTGGCCAAATTGACACTGCGGCCAGGTGCGGTCATTTTAAAATTCCCTGAACACTACCAAAGGCTCCAGCCTTGACAGCCACTCAGGAACATCTGTTTGTGCTTTCAATATCTCCAGAAACCTGTGCACACTTTCGCGGAAATACATGCGTGCTGGTCTTGCGTCTGGGTCACAGAAATAGCCAGCCATTCGGGAGCGCCATATACTGTGGAGGCCCATCAGCATAATCTGGTCAAACGGAAAACCATCCTCATTATCTGTTGGCAGGTACCTGATCCAGTAAGAGTCGAGTGGTAATTCTTTTTTAATGGTTCTTTGTAGCACATCCCAAAAATATACCCCTTCCCAGCAATGAAGAAAAACAGGGTCTATTGTCTCAAGCTGCTTGCATATGAGGCAGTGGGAACCCCAAGGTAGAAAGAAACCCCTTTCGTCTAGAAAAGACTTAACAGTTAAAGTTCCAGTGTGTAACATGAAAAAAAAAAAGAACTCAGCATATCCACGAAGTGAATGATGATGAGTGGGCGAAGCACCGGGGGATCATTCGGGTAAACCACAGCTACGGATGAGAGATAAAGAGAGCGCGCGTCGGGAACGAGAGAGAAAATTACACCATCTTCCCGTAGGGGAACCCTGAGTAGTATGTGAAGCAGCCATGGGGTCGACTCAAGGTAGTTTTATCAGCTGTATAAACTTGGACATGCAGCAGCACCAGCAACGCGCAGAACTGTTGTCGACGCCGTTGGCGTTTTGCCCGCGTTCGCACCGAACGCACGCAAAGTGGAACCGGAACCGGAAGTGGAACCGGAAGTGGAAGCGGAACCGGAACGCCATCTAGTGAACACTTCATAAAACTACAGGTGGCTACGGACACACAACGCCATCTATTGAGCAATTCATAAACTAGAGGTGGCTACATACTACTACTACTACTACTACTACTACTACTACTACTACTACTACTACTACTACTACTACTACTACTACTACTACTACTACAGAGGAGGGAACGACCCACACCCTATGGAGCTTCGCCCCTAAAAGGTTTTGGTTCCCGGTGACACCTGCATTTTTTAACTCTCTTTAAAACATTTCCACCTGGGCCTCCAGAGTATACGGCTCTGTACAAGGGCACGGGAAACACCACGTCACACACATCCTTGTACATTTTTTTCCTTTTAACGCTACTCAAATACTCCATCGAAAAACGTGTGTTTAGAAACTTGAGACTTACAAAAATTTCTCTGAAGAAACCACGAACGCCACCTGAAACATATTGCGTCGTAACCACAAAATTAGGCAATGCACGCCCGAGTCTTTGTTGACACACCATACGCAGGAATGGGTCTCTAACATCTCGGAAAAATAAAAAAAACCTGTTTACAATCTGTCGCACAAACAAATACACCGGTCTAAACCACCGGCCTTCACCTGCCGAAACAAGTTCGTGCGGCTGCACCTCTCCCAACTGGACGCCCAAAGAAAGACAGCAAAAACACGGTGCAGCTTCTGCACATTTACTCGGGAACAATGCAGCACTTGCATTACGTACCACAACTTGCTGATCAAAAACACTACGCCACGATCTCTTTTCTTTATTACCTGCGTTTGCTGAGATACGGTCACGCCTCGCACAGGCGTTGCTAGGCGACGCACGTGACGTCGTCGCTTGGTGAGGTTACCACCCTCTCCCAGGTTGCCCTCGCCACAGCGCCAGGCGGGGCCGACGTATCCGGCGTTCGTCGTCGTGCCCCGGCTACAGCCGGCGTCGAGATGCGACATGTCGCATTTCGCGCCGGCCTCGTCAACCAGAATGGACCGCATCCGCGTCTCGTCGAGGAACATGGGCTGGTGGATTGCCGTGATTATGTAAGGCCCAAAAAACGACCCCTCTATCTCGACGCCAGCTGCAGCCGTGGCACGCCGACGAACGCCAGATATGTCGGCCACGCCTCGCGCCGGAGTATAGAGTGCTGCGTTTGCGCTGGCGTGGCGTCCCTGCGCAACACCACCTTGTGTTGCCCTGTGCCGAGCACGCTCCTGCGTCAACGCTACGTCGGACTATAAAGTGGCCTTTAGAAGAGACTGCGCGCCGACCCCGAGTATTATCCCGATACTCGGGGTCAGCTAAGTTAGGCTAAGAACCAGCCAAGCCAAACCAAGTTAAGCAAAAGGATGCAAAGATAAAGCTAACAACCAGCCAAGCCAAACCAATTTAAGCAAAGGAAAGCAAAGTTAAAGCTAGGGAAGGGTCACCAGCTTCGCTGTTTGCAGTCTTCGCACCCCTTAGTGTGAAGCTGCCCCTAATTGTTTTTGTAATAGAATCGTAACCTAATGTCAGACGCGAAATTAGCTCACAGAGGACAAAAGAAAAAAAAAAAAAGTGCAAACCCCGGTTATACGCATTGGCATGAACGCATTATGTGCGCATTCGTTTTTCGCGCTGCTTATTCCAGATACAACGTCTTGCTCTAGCAGGTTACTGGTATAAAGGGCATAATTATGCACTGCCGGAAGATATGGGACAGGTGAATCAAGCATTTGCACACAGGCAAAATTACCGCTAACATTTACGCACACGTCTTGAAACTGCAGCGCGCACACAAGAAACGAGGACAAAAAGGCGAAGGTGACAGACAGGCGCTGAACGCCCTTTTGTCCACGTATCTTATGTGCGCGCTGCAGTTTCAAGATGAATAGCTACCAACTCGCCCAACTTTCAGTACTTTTACGCACATGGTCATATGATATGATGGGTACTGGGCTTTACTTACACTTTACTTATTTGTTCGCCTGCCACTGTGAAGGGCAGTGTGTATGTATGGTTATGACGTTATGCACCTGAGCACGAGGTGGTTCAGGGTTCATTTCCGGACGTGGCGGCCGCATTTCGATAGAGGCAGAATGTAAAAATGCTCGTGTAGCGTGCTTTAAGCGCACGTTAAATAATATCACAAGGTAGAAATTATTACGGAGACCCACACTAAGGCGCCCCTCATAACCCACCGGGAAGTTTCGGGACATTAAGGGGAAGCCTTAGTTCGGATGCTCCTATCTAAACACATGGGAAAGGATAAATCGTGTTTCTCGGCAACCACTGCACCACGTTCGATGACATTTGTTTGATTTAAAAGAAAATGTTAAAGTCCAGTGACTGTTGCAGCGTTTTTTTTTTATTTAGGCCATCAATGATTTAATAAAAATTTTTGAAGATCTCATATTTCCAGAAAACGAAACTATCAAGTTCCCAACTTTGTAACTCAGCAATGAAAGATATAACAATTCTGTAAATTGCATCCAAATGTATATCTAAAGCACACAAAGTTGATGTATTACACATGGCACTAACATTTACCATTAACATATGACTAGCACTTTTAGAAAACTCTTGTAAGCAATGTAAGAAATTCACGTAAGATATAAATTCATGATCAAATGTGTCCGCTTTGGATGCTGTAACGAATGCAGTTTACAGAACTGGCACATTTGTTCTTGGTTCAGAGCTACCAATTTGCAAACTTCGTGCTTTTATTTTATTTCAAACTTACGAATTCTTGAAAAATTTTTTTTATAAAGTCAGGTCCTAAATTAATATTCCGCTACCAACAGTAGCTAGAAATGAACTTTCTCTCTCAAATGCAACAAATTTCATTGAATAGGGCCAAATGGTTATCTTAGAAACGAGTTTCTGCGTTTTACATGTATTTAAATAGGCGGCATCGGAGTTGGGCCCGAGCTAAAGCTTTCTCTTAAGCTTCACAACTTTTCTTCTTCAATGTGTACGTTGATTGGAGAGGCACAGCACACGTGCTAATGAACTAGCGGGAGTGTTATCTGGGCACAGTTTGCTTAATTTACGAGTACGTTTTCTCAACTTCGGCATTGAAGGCAGCACAGCCAAACCAAATGCACAGCCAAACCAAACATGCAACGTAAAAAGTTTTCGTACTCGGCTGCTGAACTATAGGGTGCTTTAGGAATTCAGTTGTAATGAGCCGTCTAAACAGATTGTTTACCTCTAAACTATAGAAGTCCAGGGCCCCCATTTGGGTGTTTTCACTTTGCGCGTTTATAAGGGGCGCTTCGCTGAGAATTAAATTACTTCCATGGTTTAAGGGTTTGAGAGGGGTGGCCACTTTAGGCTCCTTAGGTTTGTTTTAAAGTACAGTGCAGGGCGCGTTATCGAATCCCGGCCTTGGCTGCCGCACTTCGATGGGCGCAAAATGCAAAAACGCCCGTGTACCGTGCATTAAGTGCACGTTAAAGAACCCCAGGTGGTCCAAATTAATCCCGAGTCCCCTAGTATGGCGTGCCTCATAATCATATCCGCTGGGTACACGCTGGCATCACTCGTATCATTCCCACAGCAGCGTCGGATGCTTGACTGTTTCACCAAAGCTGTGCTGGAACAAGGGGCTCCTAGAGACCTTTGAAGATCTCTATAGGCCTTCTTTCTAGATGAAAACCCATATAAACAAGCGAATGCCAGATCGTTCTAGATCTTTACAAATTAGAAAAAAGAACGGTGAGTTTCCGGTGGCAGCGGGATTCCAATCCAGTACCTTCCGTATACGAGGCGGACGCTCGCCCAATTCGCCATCGCTGCGATGCCTAAAGGAGTTTGGTGGTCCCATGCCGCTAACTTCCCAATAGGAAACGCCGCATACAGGGAAGCGTGCGACGCAGACCCAGAGAACTGCGACGTGCCCACATGCCTGAAGCACCCGCAACAAATTATGCCTTTTTGTGCATACAGAAAACGTTGTCTGGACTTTTCACTCCGTGGTTCATGGAAGCAGCTTAAGAAAGGCGATCAGCACTGCGTCATCAGTGTCCGGATATTGCCGGCACAAATGGCAACACATGCTGGGCACATCCTATCAAAACACGAGTGCTGCATTCAAGGTATAGCCTGGCCAAAATTTCGAAGCAATTTCTCAGGACTTGCCGTCGGGCACTGGCAGCGTTTCTGTCGCGTACCTGATACTCCCAAGCCAAATGAAGTGAAGAGCCCCATCTCTCTCAATCTCTGGTTCTTACTTGAAACACAATGACTTTCAGCATTGAGCTGGTTAGCACCGGATACTTATTAGATGAACAGTTTTCTGTTGCAGTAGTTTGATTGTCTTAGCACCTATGCCAGAAAGAACAAACGGCTGACAAGAAAGCAGTAGTGCTTTCACTCCAGGATAACTCCAACTGTTATAGTTATCAGTAAGCTGCTATAAGTTAACCAAAGATCGTAGGACATCAAACAGGCTTATTGTAATCTTGTTAGCATAATACAAACTGTGATAATCAACTGCAAGCTGATGCTTTCAGTTCGTTAATCAGCCATATTCTGCGCTCGCAGAAGTACTGCTCCTCGAGAAGCGCAGCCTGCTTTTCTCATTAAGAGAAGGATCAGTGGGGAATTAACTCCGCGAGTGCAGATCACTAATCTTGGTGAGTATTTATTCCTCATCTCGTCCTGTGTAATGGCTCTGCCCTGTCGATTCTGAGGAGAGGCCGTTTTTGCCCTTAGCTCGATAGAGCAGAAGCCACCGAGACTCTCGTAAATGTTTACTGCGCTTTCAGCGCTCGTAAAAGGCGTCTTCTCAGAAATAGGTTATAGGGTCACTGGAAGCGTCATCAAGCGCGAGAATTTTACACGAGTAGACAATGGTCAAAAATTTGTAGAAGATTATCATGGCACCTAATTTCAGACATCACGTTGAGAGGATACCTGTAACTTTTCAAGTGCTAATTTTTTGTTTCTTTCTGACCACATTAAATTTGCTTTTAGAAGGTATTGAACCCTCTACTTTTCTGGAACTGGGAACAACAATGGGTAAACACGTTCTAAAGCATGTTTGAAATGAAGAATTTTCTGGTTTCTTTTCTCGGTATTCTACATCGGTAATTACAGGGCTAAATCCTTTGAAGAGATCAGGTGGTCAAAATTATGGTTCAACTCGAAGAAAATTAAGTTGGGCTATACGAATTTGGTACATTCCCGCTTAGTTCATAAAGATTACGCTTGCAGTGAGATTTTAAGAACTGTTGCAAATGAGGACTGTCATTGCCTGTGTTTAGACTTTGTTTACAGTAGGATTTGGCTTTACGCACTGTCATTACATCAGCCACGTCATTTTTGTTCACCTTGTCTATCTTCTCTTATCTGAGGAATCTAATGAGAAATTAGTCTCTTCTGGGCAGGGAAGGGGAGGCAAGGACCTTCTTTGGAAGATTGGAGGAGATCTTCAAAATTGCATTGAGATGGTTTTGTTGGACTCTTCTCTGCAAACCATCAAGGAACGCGTGCATGCTGTAGATTTTAGTGTCAGCGTTTTTGGAACAAAATAGAGATAAACCTCATGAGCAGGTTAAAGCATTGTGTACGCCCTCATACTCAAGAAAATGTCAGTGCGGAAATGAGGTCATAAGGTCATTTACAGACTATCGACGAAGAAAGGGACCCACAATGGAGCGCTTGTGTTGTGTGTCTCTTTCTTCGTCTATCGTCTTTTGCTGCGCTTAAAGCTTCGATACAGTAAGACAGAAATTGTCGCAAAGTTGAGAACAAATAACAAAAACGACTAAAAATAGTTGGGGTTCTGTTTGCATGTTTTTTTTTTTTTTCAGTCTTGAATTCGACCAACTTGACCGAAGTGGCTCGGTGCAAAACGTTCTCATTTTATAAATATGAAACCTGTCAGCTCTTTGTGACATTTACTGTGGCGTTTCTGCAGGTATGTCAGTCGTCTGCCGAGTACTACATGGCAAGCTCGAATCTCTGTTGTGTGACCATATTTTTATAGGGGTTTAATGTAGAAGCACACTGTATAGAAGATTTGATTCTGCATTGAGCTACCAATTACTTTAAAGCTAATTACTGACCTAGGCTTCTCAAAGTGCTGAGCACAGCAGTAGGCTAACTATCAAAAAGAGGAGGGGGAAGAGAGTTGCTAGCTACAGGCCGATCCAGCCTCGTATATGATGCCAATCAATACTGATGCATTCTTAGTTCGATTTTTCTTGGTGACTCATCTCGATATGCAAAATAATAATAACATTATTAGCATATCGTCTCCGGCATACAGCAAATTTGTCCAGATGCAGCGACTTTCTGACCTAATCGAGCACTTGCTGGGACGATCTTGAATGTGCTACGTGCCTTAAAAATGGATGGTCGTCATGCATACCGCCACGCTGAACATAGAGCTATGTCGTTTCGCTTGGAAGTAACCATTGCTGGTTATAGGCACCCAAGCATTTCCCGTGAAAACTAAGCTCACCTAGTCAAGTAGACACTTTGTCTCGTGCATAAAATAAATTAAGGGAGAACCCATGCACGATGATTGTCGACGGTAATGCGTTAGCCTTCAATCATATAGCGAACGCAATGTATCGCCACCGTCAAAAGGAGTTATTTCCCCGGTGTTGCGCTAGCTGATTCCAACTTGCGCCGGCAAATTTCCTAGCTTCATCACCCCACCTGGTTTTCCGCCGTCCTCGACTGCGCTTCCCTTCTCTTGGTATCGATTGTGTAACTCTAATGGTCCACCGGTTATCCATACTACGCATTACATGACCTGCTCAGCTCCATTTCTTTCTCTTAATTTTCCTTAGAATAACGGCTATCCCAGTTTGTTCTCTAATGCACACCGCTCTCTTCCTGTGCCTTAACGTTAGGCCTAACATTTTCCGTTCCATCGCTCTTTGTGCGGTCCTTAACTTGTTCTCGAGCTTCTTTGTTAATCTCCAAATTTCTGCACCATATGTAAGCACAGGTAGAATGCAATGATTGTACACTATTCTTTTCAACGACACTGGTAAGCTCCCAGTCATAATTTGGCAATGCTTGCCGTATGCAATCCAACCTTAATTTTATTCTTCTGTCAATTTCCTCCTCATGATCAGGGTCCCCTGTGAGTAATTGACCCAGATAAACGTACCCCTTTACATACTCTAGAGGCTGACTGGCGATCCTGAATTCTTGTTCCCTTGCCAGGCTATTGAACATTATCTGTGTCTTCTGCATATTTATCTTCAACCCAACTCTTACATTTTCTTGGTTAAGGTCCTTAATCATTTGTGGTTATTCGTCCCCACTGCTGCTGAATAGGACAATGTCATCAGCAAACTGAAGATTGCTAAGATATTCACCGTTAATCCTCACTCCTAAGCTATCCCAGTCTAAATGTTGAATACTTCTTCTAAGCATGCCAGTGAATAGCATTGGAGAGATTGTGTCTCCTTGCCGGACCCCTTTATTGATATGTAACTCTCTACTTTTGTTGTGGAGAACCAAGGTAGCTGTGGAATCCTTGTAGATGTTTGCCAAGATATTCACGTATGCCTCCTGTACTCCTTGATTACGCAATGCCTCTATGACTGCTGGTATCTCTACTGAATCAAATGCCTTTTCATAATCAATGAAAGCAATATAGAGAGGTTGATTGTACTCCGCAGATTTCTCGATTACCTGATTGATGACATGGATATGATCCATCGTAGAATATCCCTTCCTGAAGCCAGCCTCTTCTCTTGGTTGACTGAAGTCAAGTGTTGCCCTGATTCTATTGGAAATTAGCCTGGAATGTATGTGCGCCCAAAGCACTGTACACGAGCGCTTTGACATTCCGTCCCCATTGGAATGCGGCTGCTGCGGCCGGAATAGAATCCGTGACTTCTTGTTCAGCAGCAGGCCGCCATAGCCACTGAGGCACCGCAGGTTGGGTAGACAGGTGTCGCAAACCACCACACACCACCGATTTCTGTTGAATGTAACATGTGCAATACAAAATTCAGCTATGAAATCTCTTCACGCAGTGATGCATTTGCCAATTTGGTACTATCATTTCTTGTAGTTTTTACAACCTGAAAGATTTAGATACACAGTGAGTAAACACAACAATGAAAAAGTCGCAATTTCGACCGAAAGGCGCAGCATTGATCGCGATAGCAAAGTGTTAGCAAAATATTAAAGCACTCAGGTATTAGACAACATCCCGAAGTCCTTAGTTTACTGGCGGTAAAAATTGCACTACACATTCGCTTACTAATTAAATTACCAAGCTTGCTGTCTCGCGTCCCAGGCAAGCATGAGCATATCTCTCTCAATGACCGCTAACATCCGCTGTCAAAACGCTGGCGTGATGAAGAGCGTAACAAAAGGGGAGCGAATGCTCCTGCTTCCTCTTGCTTCAACCCATTTCCAAAACTTGAAATTACGCGAACTCCAGCACGAGGCGCGCGTTAAGACACGCGCACATGGAGCCACTAGCCATCTCGGCTCGCACAAGCAGATCACCTCCAAGATTGGGCGCGCGAAGGGTGTACGTGCTATGCCACGCGAACAGCCATGCGCAGCCATGGCCGGGCTAGTGGAAAAGACCCGCACTCACTTGCTCACCCTATAGAGCAGGCTTGATCATGGTCACGCGTGTTCTAAACCCCCTAGCCCACATGCCCCTGCTTTGTCACGTGATATTGAGCGTGCTGGAAGACGTTGCCCCTCAAGGCACCATTCTTCTCGGCTCACCCTCGCGCAGTTTTCTCACACTCGTGGGGCGTAGTAGAATCTTACAGCACTTTGACTTTTTTATACAGCACCTCAAGGGGACACCGATGCCAATGGCGAGAATTTGCCTGGAGTGGGGCTCATATAATTGATATCGCAATAAAACATTATGGTTCTATCAGCAACTTACCTAACTGCATACCTGCCAACCCTGCGGAATGCTTACGAACTTGAGCTTCATTTACAGTTTTACGAATGTTGCATCCAGTTCGACCAAAAGTCTGCTAACCTTAGTGAGAAGACGTTTCGCTCATCCGTCTTCGAACTTTGCGGTGGAAGTCTTCTGATAGTGAAAGGACGCCAGGGGCATTTCCTTCAAGCAAGGTTATACAGACAACCTCCTAAAGCAGGCGAAATCAGCTGCAACAGTTTCACTGAAGATGTGACTGCGATCCAAAAAGAACGTTTTACTTGTCAGTCTTTGCTGTTCCACGTTTGCAGCTGCGGGTGTTAATTGGGCGTCCAGAGGTAAATGAGCGTTAAGTACATGAGTATGTATTCATCAAAATGCGTATGTTCAGAGCAAGCTTTATAGAAAAGATGTGTAACACCCCTTTGCCCCCCCCCCCCCCTGCTTTCCCCCTTTCTGTCGCTACCATGGCACCTTACGCACTTTAAAGTTCAAGAGTTGGCAGGTATGAAGATGTGTTATGCTTGCAACACCATCAACATGATCGAGTAAATATTTGTGTTCCTTGCTGGATCAGCATTAGTGCGGCGACTAGATGATCATCCACTGAGCGTACAAGCACTTCTGGAATACCTTATCCTTGGCCCAGAAGGCAGTGAAAACACTTTGTACTTTTTGAAGATAACTGGCTTGTGCGAGCGCTTTTGACCGCGCCTTGCTGCCCGCGTGCGTGCACACATTCACCGCCTCTCTCTCCCTCTTTCTCTCTCTATTTTCTATTTGCCTGTTCCCCTCACTTAGCGTAAGGTACCCAACCAGATGCTTTTCTGGTAAACATCTCGGCCTTCTCTTTTCTTTTTCCTGCTCCCTGTCTTTACAGCTCTAGTTCTTCCCACACCACCGTGTACACCACTACGGGAGCGGACGTTACGACTAAACCGTACAGGCATTGAGCGGCACCATGCACCATTTAGCACGACTGTGCCTGATGTCCCCATTTCGTCTCCTGCTTGTCTTCCTTCCGACATCCATCCCTTCTCTCTCTCCTTACTGCTCCTTGCATCTGGATATTCTTGTTTTCGAAAATCCTCAGCTCGTTCACATACATCGTGCATTGATTAATTTCCTTCAGTTGACCAAGACTGAAAAATATGGTATTATTTGTAAAAGTACTGAGAGTTGGATGAGTTAGTAGCTTATCATTATGAAAGTGCAGCGCGCACACAACAAACGTGGACACTAGGCAAGTCAGCGTTTGTGTGTTACCTTTGCCTTGTGTCTTAGTTCGCTGTGGCTGCGATGCAGTTTCATAATGGTATTATTTGTTCAGAAATTACTTTCCTCTGGTTATATTGTCACTATGATAGTCTAGCTGCGTCAATGCAAATCGCGTGGCAATAAGTATAGAAAACTGGCCCGAATTTACAAAAGCTACTCACGCTAGAATTTTTTGCAAGAAATAATTTTAGCCAATCCAGATGCCAGACATATCATTAGCGATGGCGGCCAGCCAATCGCGAAGCGAACTTACGAAAGGAAAGCTTTGTGAGTCTGGCCCCTGATTCGTAAAGTGATTGGCATGTTCTTTAGTAACCTCATTGAATAGTTGACTATAGGATTAAACTGGGCCTTCCTCCTCTCATGCACATACTGTAACTTTCTATAACGCTATAAAATCTACTCAATAGCCATGCATTGATCTCGTGGCGTTTGGTAATGGGCTGTGCGGTGGGAAGCTAAAATGGAAGGGCTCAAGACAGGCTGTTAGGACCATGCATTCAAGCTTGAACTGTTTTTAGGCAGTGTTAACGAAGATTCTTTGAAGGTGACTAAAATATCTCGTCTTTCTTTTGAAGTCACGTCAGGAACTATGTGATGCAGCATTCGTATACAGAAGCACATCCGTGTGCAATCCTTTGTTTTCGATATAATTTCCGTTACATTCTTGAGAGTTAAAGAGTATTAACTATCGATTCCGCATAAACAGCATGCGAAAACGTCTAAAGTTATGTGAATGCATGGGAAGAATTTTTAGTAGACATTTATAGGGCCAATTGGAGATCGCAGGGAGAGGCCTTCGTCCTGCAGTGAACATAAATATAGACTGATGATGATTATGATGATGAAATAAGAGGAATGAGCGCAGCTTGCACTAGTGGTGCAAGGCTGGAGCAAAACAGCGGAGCTTGTGATCGACCTAGCTTATTCAGGCGATAATCAGGCGCCGTCAGGCGTTAGACGTGCAGGCTCTCGCTCGGCCGCACGACATGCTTCAAGATGAGCGGCTTCTTCGGGTGGCCGGATCTTCCTTGGTCGTCCCATTGTCAACGCTACATGTACTAGGCACAGAGTCGGCGAGAGTTCTGCCGCCGTCGCGGCGGCTCCGCGCTTTATCTCCCCGGTGACGTCACGACTAAGCTCCGCCTTCACACGATCATCCAACTGTGCAACGCGGCTGGGCAAAGCGTGTAACTAGGCGGTAGCAAAGCTTGGTGAAGCGACGACGCGGCCTGGCGACGCGTTGACATGTCTAGGCGAAGCGAGGCCCATGTGGTTGCTACGCGACGCGAAGTGATGTCATGGCTAGACGGAGCAGGTGCGTGGTCGTAGCGGCTCGGCTTGGCGGTGCGTAGCGGCGGCGAATTGAGGCTTAGCTGTGCCAAGTGATTGCAAGGCAACACGCGGTGACGTCATCGCCAGGCGCAGTTTCTGGTCTACGCTATACGAGCCAACCTCCGGCTTAAACAGCTCCGCTGTTAAAAGCACTTGCGTTAAATATAGATGGTCATATTGTCATTGCTGTCATGTATTACAGTCCGGGAAAGTTCAGAACGCCGGTGCAAAATAAAAACAAGTTATAGGTCTTCGCAAATGCTCTATTATAAGAGCCTCCTTCCAAACGAATCTATTAATTTTTTTTTATTCATAACAGCTTAAACTGCGTGTGATCGAAGCACGACAGCTCATTTGTCAAAGCTTTCGATTACACTGTTTGGCTGCGCTTTACTCAGCTAAGAATGTACTCTTAGGAGCCGAGGCTCCGTTTATTCAAGAAGTCTCATCATCATGGCCTCTCATAATTCTAAAGATACATGTTGCGAGGTATAGCGACGCTCATGATGGTGTGGACACCACGACTTTGACCGAAGCAGGCAGCACTGACGCTGCTTGTCCACAGACACCGGCAGTCCGACATCTCCGACCGGTAGCGATCAGCGTGGAGACAGCACCCGTCCCACGAGTCTTGGCACGAATGCATTGTTCATATATAAGCGTAAACAATGGTTTCCGCATAATGGCAGGCACCGTCTACACGACTGGCCCTTCTTTCTCTGTCTTCTGTCCATCCTACCTCCAGGCACACAGCGCGAGGAGGTCTGACGCAGCGTGCGCGACTGAATTAACCAGAAGAGGTTCAGGACGCAGGCCCGCCGCGGACACCATCCGCCGTTACAAGGCGTAAGAAAGGGTGCGCCTCCGGCGCACGCCATGGTAACTGGGACACGGCGCCAGCGACGTGGCGCGTCCGTCCCAATGGCAGCACACGCGGCCCCGAACGGAGGCGCGTCTGTCGCTCTTCATTCGGGGTGTGACTCGGCCACGCACTGCTCGGCTACGTGGGAGCCGCTGTGTTACGGCAGTATGACTTATTCAGCGTACTCTCTCCTTATTTTGCGCTCCCGATTCTATCTGCTGCCGCGTCCCAGACAGAAGCAATATGAATGCGACTGAATGCACGCACGTTCATATAATAGAGGCGGGACGCTGTCGAAGTGGGACTGGCGGGCTGCCGTGCCGTACCCAATCAACCCGAGTGCGACTGCCGATTAAAGCGGCATGGATGCCGTTGCTCTTACTGCTACTTTTGTTGTCGTGTTCTTCTGCTGCTGGTCATTACGCGACGCTGAGTTTCCTAGCTTTGGCGCTGGAGAAGAGCGACTTGACGAAACAAACAGAAAGCTTGATTACAAAGAGGGCCTCCTCAACGCCTGTTTTCCGCGGGTGGTCGAATGGGAAGCAGCCTTCCGGTACCTCTGTTTCTTCCGGCAGTGGTCGAGCCCTTGTTCCTGTCTGATAAACAAAGAGGGCTCAGGAGGCGGGTTCTCAGAACCGAAGCGAGACTAATGACGGCGCAAATGTCGCTCGCCAACCTTCCGACGGCGGCAGGCGCTCATTCACCATTTTAGGCAGATCAGCCGGAGACGTTTCTTTTTTTTTTCTTCATAGCGACGGCATGTAAAGAGACGGGTAAAAGTCGACAATGTTCTTTCGATTCGGATGCAACCTTTTTCGTGGTAACCTTGTGACAATTTAGGTTTAATTTTCATTATCCTTGGTCTTATGACCATTGAATGCAATGTGTATTATATCGGTCACGCGGTCAATTCTCATGCAAACTATATTCGAGAGCCATTGGCTGTTTTTGAATTTGCGGACTGACTTTGCAATCTTCAAACCTACGGAGATGCGTATTTCATATGTAATATTGTCATGATGCTACACACAAAGCGATAAAGCGATGCAATTAAGCCCATGTTATCTAGCAATATCTTACATGCTGCAATAGCGCATTATATGTCACAGAAAAACATTTATATCACTCCTGTCTGGCTTTCCAAAATATAGCGGAGAGTCTGCGCCACTTCTTGTATGTTTTCCTTTCTTGGTTTGCGTTTGTGCGCTCAATCCTGTTTTCAAAGCACATTATTACTTTGTAGCATCCAGCAATTTTTCGTATCACATTAATTAAGTCTTTGTGGTTCAAATAGAGTTCTGCAACGATGTTTCTGCTCGACATTATCCAAGAACGTAAAGATAATGCACAAAGATTGCTTGTCGAGCCTTCAATGTTCGCCCCACATCAGTCCGATAACAGTTTTACTCTGTGAAATCTTGTTACGGTAAAGCGAAAAAGAAAGAAACGGTGACGGAACCAAAAATAACGAAAAATCAGCACAGCCATAATTTATTCTCTGCAGAATCACCATTCTTGGAAAATCGACATGGCAATCCTTCCATGCCGAGGCAAGGCGCCCGTAATACACCGGCGCCTTTCCAATGTTCTATCTGTAGTGGCTCACATGCTGTCGGAATCCTGACTCAAAAGCCATAAGAATCTTGCCGCGTAAGATTTAGGCACGCAAGTGAGGCATGCGCTTACACCAAAGCTACGAAGCTGGTATTCGTCTCTGTTAAGTTTATAATGACCCTTTCAATTCATCTTTTCTTAGTCGAGACGCCCTCCATCTGCTAATGAGAGCTTCGGGGTGTTAGTCGTCTAGCATGTTTGCTCTCGTGCTAAAGAGTTCGCGCGCTCAGCTAAAAGTCCCCGGAAACCAATTAACGCCTCCCTCCCCACATATTCTCCGTCGTTCCCCTGATGTGTCGCCTTCATATTGCCCACGGCAGACGCGTTGCGCCAAACTTTCCCTCGGCAGCTGTTCGTTCTGGATCGAAGGTTTTAATACTTTGTTCCGCTTCTTCAGCGCCTGCAGACACCAAACACACCCAAGAACCTTGGCTGTATTTATGCAGGACAAACACGTCATCGTAATTACACCTCTTTCAGAAAGCTGGGGATGCGGAAAACGAAGTTTGAGCGTTGGATTGCGGAATCATAAAGATGAGCATGTGGAAAGAAGGACGAAAAGGGCCAGGAATAATGACGCGTATGATGACAGCAGAGGCCTACCAGCTCGTCGAATTCTTTAGGTCTACCACGAGGTAGATGGAAGAACACATGTGTTTATTGTATTATATATCAGATGAGAGATAACGGACGACCGCCACCCGGTCACGACTGCATGCATAATAAGAGCCACATCAGTATACTATTTGCCCCCAAAGACGCGCTTATGGTGCTCGTAATAAATACTGCTACAATATTGTTGATATCCATATAATTATGATTGATGATGCCTAATCCTCACTGGATTTACTTAGGTTGCTGGTTTAATTGCAATGCCAAGCTATCAGAAATGTTCCCACGATGAAGAAAACGTGAACGTGCTAACAAAGAATAATCTCTTTGTTATTGTGTCATTGCTTTGAACGTGTAACGAAACATTATTAAAACATTCATTATTCTTCTTGTGCTATACTTCTACTAAGAGACCAACTGATAATTGAAGGATAGCCTCAGAATTAAATTATGGTATAGCTCAAAAGTGCAAGGGTCAGAGACCGGCAAGAACAAAAAGCAAAAGACAAGCGGTTCGTAGTTGTTTTCTTACCTGCTTGCCACTGAAGCGTGGATAAGCAACATTGCGGTGATAGATGGGTGCAAATATTGTCTACTCAAGATTCAGAGACGGGAACATTGCTCAGCTTTGGATGCGTCGAGGTGCCTACCGAAGCTGCACTTACGTACATTTCCTTGCCTATTCAATAACGCTTTAGCATGTTGTGCTTGGAAACCGCTGGGCAAGCAAGCACGCCTCATCGCCTCAAGCTGCCGTCATCATTTCGTTCAAAGGCTCTATAGTCTTGGCCGTCTGCCAGCGCACGTATCACTTAGCGATGACCACTCTTCGCACATAAAATGATTCTTGGAATGGCGAAGCCACGTAAAGATTCGACTGGCTTGCTAGTAACGGTGAACGAACCGTAGCCAGTGACCAGACGCCCAGAGCATCTCTTCTATGCACCCTGGCATTCACGAAGTCGTGGCCAGAGAGGAGAAAATGCCACTACGCTAGTATTGGTTCCCAATTTATTGGTTCCCAGCGCATCCACAGCTTTAGCGCTCTTCCGCTTTTCGCGTACTTTAGGAGAAGAAATAAGAAAAATGGTAGTGGAGTGTTCAGCGCTCGCTGTGAGCATAACTATGAACATATAATGAATGACCAGTTATTTCATTGTGGAAATTGATGAGTTTATTCCACGCGAATTCATTCTCGCCTCGTGGTGGTTGAAGTGAGTTATATAACTACCACCAGGAAGTGACGACAAATCACTGGAGGCCAGCACGATAAAATGATAGCTGTAGAGGAGCACTTCGCCGCTTTATTGTACACGCTCACTTATTTCGATGTGAAATTCTGGCGAAATGTGCCGCCAGGCAAGGGACTTTTCAGGCATAAGCTATACAACCTATGTATAGAGGGAAGATAACTTACAGCGCAAGTGCCTGTATAAACCTCAAAGACTCAGTCAGTAGAGCGATTCCTAGCACTGTAAACCGCAAAGTAATATCCTTGGTTGATTGAACGGTTCTAGCATTGCGGAGGTTCGAGGACTTCAGAAAAATTTCTCAATTTTGCATCCATAAATGGCATAGAAGCCAGACCTCCCTTTTTGTCAACCATGTAAGATTGCACGTGTTGTGTCTATATAAGAGATGTACTCCCTGATAGACTATAGCAGCGATAAAAATATTTTTCCTTCTTTCCGTCGCCATACAGCTCGCTTGACTGAGGTGTTTTTTGCGCAAAACACAGCTTTGCTTTTTAGTTATAATTTTTTATGGTCCGTTAGCCTAAAGAAGGTAAAAGAAACCCGCAAATGTGGTTCTTTAACTTGCACCCAAAGCATGGTACAGGAACGTCTTCGCATTTCGTCGCCATCGGAAGGCCGCGGCCGCGGCCGGAAATCGCACCCATGACCTCGTGCTGAGAAGTTCAAACGCCATAGCCTGAGCATTGAAATAAATCAGGCAACATGGCCGACTGACCATTTTCAAGGCAGTTTTTCTCATATCCAAGAGAGCAACCACTAGAAAAGGCTAACTCTGTTCTACGCGTATCTCGCACTATGTGCTTTTTGTTCATCTTCCTCCCACAGGATTGGGTGCTCTGACCTCTGTTTTCCTGAAGCCTTGCAATATACGAAAGATGTGCTTTCGAGCCCACGTACCAACAGGGAGTAAAAAAGCGAGCAATTAAGTAAGATTGAAACAAGCTTCATTACCTAGCCAGGCAGTCATCGTGCACGCCACACATTCTTAAACGCCCTCTTTCTTTATTTTTCTCTTTTTTTGTATACCATCTCAAAGCTTCCACTTTTAACACGCCGCTAGGTGACGGCGCCCTCTATCTCTGTCCCCAAGACCTACATCGGTATTTTAGTGCCCATGGTGTTGTACCGCTAAGCTCGAGGTCACGCGTTCAATCACGGCCACGGCGCCCGCATTTAGATGGGGCGCGAAATGCAAAAAAAAAGAAAGAAAAGAAAAATAAAGTTAGCGTGTACTTATATTTGGGTGCACGTTAAAGAACCCTAGGTGGTCAAAATTATTCTTCCGGTATACACCACTACGACGCGCTTCAAAATCAGACCGTGGTGTTGGCGCGTAAGGCCCAGGAATCTTATCGCTTTAAATCTCACTCAGGAGGACCACGGAGATGCGCGCGTGGACCGACTCCCTATTCTCCGGCAAGCATCGAATATGGCCGGCTTGTGCTTGTAGTTTTGAGTATTTACTGTTTCCACCTTGTACACACATACACACGTGAAGAGACATTGTGCGAAGTATTCTGTGCATGCATGTCGTGCTTTCTCTGTTCCCCCTGCTGCTACATGCTTCAATGGCGCACACTACTGATGCCGTTAAAGCCACTGTGAGAGCATCCGGCGAAGATACCTTTACGGAAAATAGCAAGAGCAAGCTAGAGGAGATAGCTGCCATACTGATACCCCCTAAATATATATTTCCCCGAGCTAAAGTAGAGGTTAACTACGATGATAAGAGTGAGATCAAAGTGCTGTGCTTCCTAACCCCAATATTTCATGCATTTCCAGCGCTTGAAAGAAATACGAAAAAAATGAGACTAGATGAAGGACGCGTGGCCAGGTAAGACGCTGGAGCATGAAACGCATGGAATGTTGATTTTCCAACTAGCTCTGCTGTCCGCTTTAAGTACTGCTATTTATAGTAAATTAGGCACTTTCTTGCTGCCTTGTCCATTCACCTTGTTAGAATTGGTGAGTCTTATTGCCGTGAGCTCATGCAAAGCGCGTGTCTCTCTTAACCATGACCTTCACTCAGTTTATATTACCCGCCGTATTCTGAATGTGCCATAACTCCAGTAGCAGCCTTTTTCGTCCATTTTACATTGTTCCTGGCATGCCAGGAACGCTGTCACTCGTAGGCGCCGATGCGTCCAGCGCTAGTCACGCGAAATGTCGCGAAAGGGAAGGTACCTGCCAAAATGATCGCTTGAGAATACCTTACTACATGTGTAGTTAAGTTAAACCAAGTTAATACCTAGCAATAGCATCCAATAAGACTTGACGATCGACAGTTTCTCTGTGCCTAAGTTTTGCACGACCGAGTGCAAACTTGCCCGCTTTTTACGAATTAAATAATTCATTTATTTAACGACCGCAGGAACAACACTGAGGTCTGAGTGCTGGATTACAGAAAAAAATAAACATAGTAAATCCGAAAAAGCAATAGGTGAGATAATTACGGCGAGAGGTTACAGGATAAAAAATAAAATGTCAAACTAAAGAGATCAGGATAAACAGGTAGATAAGGGAGAAATAATCATGCAGTAACACAACATTACATACATTATACATTACACACATATACAGGAGGAGAGATAAACTATGAGACGACAGGAGAAGAGTGCAACTAGAATGAAGGAAACACAAAAAAGTTCGAACTTCGGAATTGAAAGAACACAACACATTTTGAAAGGTATCAACGCGGAGAAAATGACAGTTGTATAGTCTGTACATTCTGCGGAGAGGCGAGCTCCAGCAACGCCCATGTTCCATTTCTCCTCTTTTAGTGTCGGTTTCTGTGGGCGCAAAATAGTCGGTAATCACTGGCTGTTACTTCCACGATTCCACTGCGTTTAATGGCGTTGCATCAAAACAACACGTATCTTCAGCAGAGGTTTCTATCATTTACGCACCGTTAGCAGGTCTTACGAAGATGCCATGGCATGCACGATAGAGGCCCCGGGAAGAAATACCGGGTTTTGCCTGCCTGCCCTGTTGCCTGCAGCGCAGTGTAATGCACTGGCGCTCGAGAAGTTCTGTCAGTGGCCGTCGGTCACATATTGCTTTCGATTTGTCCCATTTTCATTTTCCTCAATCGGCTGACGATTGTGTTCGAGGTGACGCGATTGGCCTGTCACTTCAGAGTAGAAAGGGCCCACAAACAGCTACAATGAAAGTGAAACGGCGAAGAGAAAGAAAGTGCTTTCTTTGCATGGCTGTATCCACCACGCCATCGCATTTAAGCGTTATAGCCGTTTTTCCAATGCTGCCTTGTTCGTTCTTCTGGATAAATGCAGAAAGAGACAATAGTACCTACCTAAGCGAAATGTAGCTTTTTCCAACAAAACATTTTCGGGAAACTAGAAAGCAACACACGCGCAATCCTTTTGTTTTGTTTTGTTTGGTTTCGTCATTAATTTTATGTTTCATATTTAGCGCCCTTTTCTCATTCACTTATTGGCATGCAAGTGTTATCAGTTTGAGCCCAAACGTTTTGATAACTGGAAGCAGTCATGGCTGTAAAAGCTGCAACACAAAACGGCTACTGTCGGCGAACGTATACATTTATGCAAAGTATAGATGGCATTTTATCATTCGGCAGCAGCGTTCACTTTAGGTTCGTGTGCTGACGTGTCCCTTAGCCAAAGCGTTTGCGTTATCAAACCTTCGAAGACTAACTGCTCAAGTGAGTCGCGATAACGACAGAAGACTCTATCAGGGTGAACTATCACTATGCGTTACAACGAGATGACGTGTTTCATACACGAGCATAGTTCTGGAAATAAAACGGAACTCACTCAAACTCACTGATGAAACATTTTTTTTTTTTGCTTATGGCCTCATCCGAAATGAGATTTCCCAAAATTCCTCAGCCGGGTTCAGTCAGACTCAGCAGGATTCTGCTTAACCGGGCGCACTCGGACTGCGACTCTCCACAGTTCTACTTAGCCAGGCTCATTCGGACTCAGACTCCCGACTCGGTCTGAGTCTGAGTGAGTGAGTCTGAATGAGCCTGAGTGAATCGACTCATGAGTGAGTTTGTCTACCTGTGTAGGCATGTTCATGCAGGATTCTACGATTTCTTATAATGCCTGTTATGCGATTGTTCTTGAGGGCACTGAACGTCATCGCATAGGGTTCTCTGATGTGGCTGTCATTCTTCTATGAAAAGGGGAGAGACGAAGAAGGAGGAAATGCAGATAAGATAAGCAAGACCATGCCGGGCTGACTACCCTACAATTGTGGCTGTGGAAAGAGGAAAGAGAGATAAGAAAAATGAAAGATAAGCAAAATAATAAAGAGGCAGCTGCTTCTAACACATTCGCAAATAAATGCTCGCTATCAGACACAAACGTCCGTACACAGTCTAGTCGCCCTCAAGAAGGATAATAACCTTTTCCGGCCTTGTGCATGCAAGAATGCTTAGGCAAATATATTGTACTCCGACAGCCGTCTGCTCTCCAAGCGGCTGAGCAAAGCTCGCACAGGACATCATTGAACGTAGAATGATAGGCAGTGAGAAGACATGGGCTCTACTGTCTCGTCAT